>NC_057800.1:112429968-112563832 GCF_018294505.1 Triticum aestivum
GTACTTCTTCCTCCTATATATACCTACGTACCCCCAAATGATCAGATACAGAGCCAAAACCCTAATTCCACCATCGTAACTTTTTGTATCCACGAGATCCCATCTTGGGGCTTGCTCCGGAGCTCCACCAGAGGGGGCATCGAGCACGGAGGGCTTCTACATCAACACCATAGCCCTTCCAATGAAGTGTGAGTAGTTTACCTCAGACCTTCGGGTCCATAGTTATTAGCTAGATGACTTCTTCTCTCTTTTTGAATCTCAATACAAAGTTCTCCCCCTCTCTTGTGGAGATCTATTCGATGTAATCTTCTTTTGTGGTGTGTTTGTTGAGATCGATGAATTGTGGGTTTATGATCAAGTTTATCTATGAACAATATTTGAATCTTCTCTGAATTCTTTTATGTATGATTGGTTATCTTTGCAAGTCTCTTCGAATTATCAGTTTGGTTTGGCCTACTAGATTGATCTTTCTTGCAATGGGAGAAGTGCTTAGCTTTGGGTTCAATCTTGCAGTGTCCTTTCCCAGTGATAGTAGGGGCAGCAAGGCACGTATTGTATTGTTGCCATGGAGGATAACAAGATGGGGTTTTCATCATATTGCATGAGTTTATCCCTCTACATCATGTCATCTTGCTTAAGGCGTTACTCTGTTCTTATGAACTTAATACTCTAGATGCATGCTGGATAGCGGTCGATGTGTGGAGCAATAGTAGTAGATGTAGGCAGGAGTCGGTCTACTTGTCTTGGACGTGATGCCTATATACATGATCATACCTAGATATTCTCATAACTATGCTCAATTCTGTCAATTGCTCAATAGTAATTTGTTAACCCACCGTAAAATACCTATGCTCTTGAGAGAAGCCACTAGTGAAACCTATGGCCCCCGGGTTTATCTTCTATCATATTAATCCTCCAATACTTAGTTATTTCCTTTGATTTTTACTTTGCTTTTATTTTACTTTGCATCTTTATCATAAAAATACCAAAAATATTATCTTATAATATCTATCAGATCTCACTCTCGTAAGTGACCGTGTAGGGATTGACAACCCCTTATCGCATTGGTTGCGAGGATTTATTTGTTTTGTGTAGGTGCGAGGGACTGGCGCGTAGCCTCCTACTGGATTGATACCTTGGTTCTCAAAAACCGAGGGAAATACTTACGCTACTTTCCTGCACCACCCTTTCCTCTTCAAGGGAAAACCAACGCAAGTGCTCAAGAGGCAGCAATTCTTCTCTTTTCCCAGGACTTTTTTGTGTACTCAATATCTAGCCCATCGACCCACTCATCACCCTTTGACTTTTCGAACATGCGTCTGAAGCGAGCAAGGCATACTTTCACCGTCGTGGTAGAACGGGTGTAGATGACGTCAAACTCATCGCTGGTGATGGTTCTAACCTTATACTCACCGCCAATCATGGAGATTTGGTACACCAGATTAGTGGAACTGCTGTAATGTGAAAGGACGGGATGACTAGGAGCAAACTGCCATAATGTTAAAGGACGGCTGGGGAAGAGTAGGAGCGAACTGCTAGCGGTTTTCGGATTGTAAAAATGCTGAGTGGGGCGTGCGAATGACAGGGTAGTGGCTTGCCCGGTGGATAAATGGATTCATGCACTTGACTATGGGGGCCCAATTAGATGTCATGTCTACTAGACGCCCAATTAAATGGCTTCATGCATCTGCGTGTTCGCACGTCAAGTGTCGGGAAAATTACAAGTGGTACGAAGCTTTCCATGCTCCCATGATACGGGCTTCCGAGAGCCCTTGGATCCGCGATTGAATGGTTGCATGGTGTGGTCCTAGATCTATGGGTGAATATCCTATCCTGGAGGGTTATTCTGCAAATTTTCAGCAACTTAGCATGCGACCGTTCGATCTTAGATCCAAGGGCTGTCAGTAGCCTGTATCATGGTCGCGCCTACCACAATCGTCGCCTCGCTCACGCGGTCACGCCCTTGGAGATTTTAGATGGCTACAAATGAGCATTTTTTTTTCTACTTTGCATGCACAAAACTACTTCCTCCGTCCAGGTGCGTTAGGCTATCTGATGTTGGCATGTGATACATAGTCATCACTTACTCATTCATACAATAAGGTTAGCTATAAGGTTGGCTATAAGAATATTTTTTTACTTATCTCTATCTCTTTCTTCGTAGTATTTATTGCATTTTCCAAGGAGTAAGGAGTACAACACTTGGCACCTGTATACTACCATGGAGGTGGTCAGGAAGCGGGAGACTCACGCCGGTCGTAGCACCGCAGTAATAATGATAATGGCAAGTCAAATCACAGGGCACGCATCACCTGTCCAGTAGTAATGAGCCGTCAAATCACACATCCCTACGTTTGCAGCAGCCTACTCCCTCATCTTCTCGCCTCACTGTCAAACTGACTAGGCGGAACTGCCCCACCCTCGACTTTTAAATATAATTTTGTATCCATGGATTGCGCCATGGAGCAAAGCCTCAAGAAAATTGTGGTAGACATGTATACAGCACGCCCGTCGCGTTCGCGTCGCATCTGTAAGTGCATCTAGTGCCACCCCTAGTTGGTTTTGGAGTATTGACGACAAACCTAGTTGAGGGACTAATGTGTTTGTGAGAATTGCAGGATAACACAGGTAGAAGTCCCTCATTGATTCGGTTTTACTACCAGAGATGACCCCTAAAAATGTATGAAGACATTGAAGTCAAAGGTGGTATATGAAGATATTCACATTGAAGACTATGACAAAAAAGACACGTTATGAAGCCTATGGAGCTCGAAGACTTAGATCTTTCGTAGTTATTTTCCTTTGTGTTGAGTCATAGGATCCACCGTACTATTAAGTGGGGTCCAGGAGAACCAGTTAGAATGACTGAAGTGATGCCTAAACCAAAAACCTATGTCTTCGAGTGAAGACAATGAGAGCGAATCTTGTCCAGAGCCGGACAAGTCAGCTTTGCTTGTAGCCCAAGTAAAGTTGCCATGAGAGTTTGAAATCTGACCGTTGAGACACGTGTCAGTTCCTTAGTGACCCAGGGTCATTTCGGACAAATCAGGTCGGGTTGCCAAGTGGCTATAAATAGCCCACCCCCTACAACCATAAACGGTTGGCTGCTCAGATTTCAGTGCACGGCTTTTGTCGTTTGAGAGCAACCCACCTCGAAGCCTTTGAGAGAAAATTCCTAGCGAGGAGAAAAGCCCTAACCACCCAGAGCCAGAGAACATTGGGCATCACTTAAGTCTTCTTGTCTGTGTGATCTGAAGACTTATTACACTTGAGGACTGTGAATCCTCCAGACGGTTAGGCGTCGCGTTCAGAGCATCCAAGAGACATTGTGGATTGCCAGTGAACGAAGTCTGTGAAGGTTTGGTAGTCTACCTTGAAGACTTACCAGAGTGATTGGGCGAGGACTAAGTGACCTTAGCTCAAGAAGAATACGGTGAGGACTTGGTGTCCTGAGCTGCGTGTTCAGGACTAGGTGTCCGGGACTGTGTGTCCTAAGGTTTAAATACCTAGCCGCTCCAACCAAACGTACAGTTGTCACAGCAACTGGAACTGGTCCAACACATCATTGTCTTCAACGGGTCACTGGTTTCATCTTCACTTCCTTTTACTTATTGTTACTCGTTGTGAAGCCAGTGCATGCTTGCTATACCTTTTGTCTTCACAACGTAACTGTATGATTTGTTTGGCTTCATAACTTCTGCATACCTGATCCTTATTACACTGCAGCTACTTGTCATTGTGCTTTCACTCTATTGAATACTTGACCATGGCTTGCCTAGTGTAATCTAACTTCCGCTGCATAGTGATAGGCTTATCTCTAATGTTTGTCTTCATAACTTCCACGTTTTGAAGACTTTCATAAAAATCACCTATTCACCCCCCCCCCTCTAGTCGATATAACGCACTTTCAATTGGTATCAGAGCAAGGTGCTCCCTTGTTCTATGTGATTCGGTTTAACCACCTGGAGTTTTAGCTATGTCGACTGCATGGATAATCAAAGTCTCCGCTGCGTGCCCCGTCTTCGATGGAACTGAATATCCCTACTGGAAGAATAAGATGCGCATGCATCTTGAAGCCATTGACGTCGACCTATGGTATGTCGTCGAGAACGGCGTTCCCAAGGCTGGAGAAGGTGTCACTGCTGCTGATGTCAAGAAGTTCACTCAACTGGACTCTACTGCCAAAAATATCATCTGTGGTCATCTGACAAAAGGACAGTATGGCCGTGTGAGTGCCTTGAAGACATCCAAGCTGGTCTGGGACTGGCTCTCCAAGGTCAATGAAGGCATCTCAACCCAGAGAGATCAGAGAATCAGTGTTCTTCGCAACCTCTTCAACCGCTTCAAGCGAAATGACAATGAGAATGTCCAGCACACATTTGACCGGCTCACTGACATCACAAATGAACTTCAAGCCCTCGGCGCCACTGAGATCACCAAACATGAAATCGTCAAGACGCTTCTGAGATCACTTGATAGTTTGTTTGACATCCTAGCCCTGATGATTCAAGAACGTCCTGATTTCAAGACACTCGATCCGTCTGACATACTTGAGAGGCTCAACACACATGAGTTCCAGCTTTCTGAGAAAAGAGATATCTACGGTCCAAACTATGGGCAAACTCGTGCCTTGAAGGCAAAAGCTATTTCCTCATCTAAAGAAGAATCCGACAGCAGTTCTGATGATCCTGAAGACATTGGAAGGGAACTTGCAATGCTAGTGAAGAAGTTCCAAAAATTCACCAAGAAGAAAGGCTTCAGAAAATCTTCACGATCAAGCTCAAGGAATGATGAAGCTTCTGCTCATGACTACAAGAAGAAAACATGTCACAAGTGCAAGAAAACTGGACACTTCATCTCTGAGTGTCCACAGTGGGACAATGAGAACAAAAGGAAGAAGAAGAGCAAGGAATATGATTCTGACGACAAGAAGAAGAAGAAATACTCAAAGTCTTCTTCCAAGTCTTCCTCAAAGTCTTCATCACACAAGAAGAGCTCATCTGGCAAGGCACGTGCGTTTGTTGGCAAGGAAATGGATTCAGAAGAGGAGTCCGCTTCTGAGGAGGCAGAGGTGGAATCTGAGGAGGAGTCTGATTCTGGCATTGCGAGTCTGGCTATAGCATACGTCGCCATGTCCATCTTCAACACTGAAGACAATGACTTCATCACCGACACTGATGCAAATGACAAGAACGACTCCACTCCTACCTACTGCTTCATGGCACGCGGTGCCAAGGTAAACACACGCACTACTCGCTATCAAACATCTAGTGACGATGACTCTGACTGTGATTCAAAACCTAGCTACAAAACACTTGCTAAAATTGCAACTGAACAACAGAAAGCTATGGAACATATTCAAAAACTGTTAGACAAAAGCGATGATCTGTTGGGTGCTGAAATGACTCGATCTGAATCCTTAATTAAAGACATAAAAAATCTTCACGTTAAGTATCAGGAACTTGAAGATCGTCTTGATACTCTCTCAACAACTCATGAAAAGCTTTCCTATGATTATCTTCAAAGGAAGCAAGAACTTGAGAAATTGAGAGCGGCTCATGAAGATCTTCAAAAGGAAAACGAATCACTTCGCGCCGAACAGATTAGTTCCGCTCAGGAAGGATTTGAACCACCATGTCTTAAATGCATTGAGCGTGATAATGCTACTTCTGTTGCTGAATGTTCCACTGCTACTGCTGTTGCAATATCTTCAACTGTTGATGTGGTAACTAACCCCTCTGCTGAGGATACCACTGCCATTGCTGATGAGAATGCTAGGTTGAAGACATTGCTTGAAACAGGGATGTACAAAAGTCTTAAAGGACACCAGACATTATGTGATGTCCTCAAGAAGCAGATTCTGAACCGAAACCCTAGGAAAGAGGGTGTTGGGTTCGTAAGGAAAATAAATGCAGATGGCTCTTACTGGAAACCTGAGCAGTACCCCAAAACCACATGGGTTGCTGCAAAGGAACCTTCAGCAGATCCATCCAATTTATCTGGCTTCACACGTGCTAACCCCATAATTATTGATGAATCCTTTGATGCAAACTATAAATTGTTTAAGAATCAGAATGGTGAAGTGTTTGCCAGGTACATTGGTACTAACTGCAGGAATGGACCGCCTATGAAGAAGATCTGGGTTCCGAAAAAGTGTCTGGAAAATCTTCCTGTGAATGTCCTCATGACACGTCACTTGAAGAAGACAAACCTCAGACCAAAGGCTTCATATGGTCCAAAGGCTTCATACAAACAGAGGACTCACCTGAGTCACACTAACCCAAATGTTTTGCAGGGAAACCATACTCAGGCATATGAATATGAGAGCGGTTCATCGAACCGTCATGTTCATATGACCAAAAATTATTCTGCCTATTCCTATGAGTATTACTGCCCCCTACAAGACTGTTTGCTAAGGCTTCAAAGCCAAAATTCTCAGATGCTGCACTTAGACTTATTTCTTCTAAGCCACCCTTGAAGATGTGGGTGGTTAAGAAAGCTTAACTCTCTTTTGCAGGGAAAGGTCTCCAGCAGAAAAACAAAATCTTCTGACGCTATTGCTGGGGACCTTACAAAACTTGTAGGGTGCAAGATAAAATGCCCGAATGGCATCATTATGTACTTCGTTCCTGAATCGCATGCTACTCTCCCTATTAGTCCTAATCTGGATCTAAGTTTTCATAACCCACTGGTTCGTCAAATGTTTTTGCTTCACAATTCTCTTCGTGAAGCCTATCCCCCTAACTGCACTGTAGGGTACGACACCAGCGTCTTCAAAGTCTTCAGAATGGATTATTGACAGTGGGTGTACAAATCACATGACTGGCAAAAGAAGCCTTCTTATGGACTCAACCTTACGTCCATCCGACAAGAGCCACATCACATTTGCTGACACTGGTAAAAGTAAGGTATTGGGTCTAGGTAGAGTTGCAATCTCAAAGGATCAACACATGGATAAAGTCATGCTTGTTGAATCCCTTGGCTTCAACTTAATGTCTGTCTCAATGCTTTGCGATTTGAACATGATCGTAATGTTTGGAAAATATCGTTGCCTAGTACTAATGGAATCTTACAAGTCTCTAGTGTTTGAAGGGTATCGAAAAGATGATCTGTACGTGGTAGATTTCTTAGCAGGGCCACAACTTGCAGTATGTCTTCTTGCAAAAGCTTCAGAATGCTGGCTATGGCATCGGAGGCTCGGGCATGCTGGCATGAGGAACCTCCACACCCTTGCAAAGAAGAAGCATGTCATAGGCATCGAGGGCGTCAAGTTCAAGAAAGATCACTTATGCGGTGCCTGTGAAGCAGGGAAGATGACAAGGGCAAAACATCCTTCGAAGACAATCATGACTACTACTCAACCCTTCGAACTGCTTCACATGGATCTTTTCGGTCCCACTCACTACTCAACTTTTACTACTACTGCTTGCCTCTATGGCTTCGTCATTGTTGATGATTACTCTAGATATACTTGGGTGCACATAATCCTTTACAAGACTGAAGTGCAGGATGTCTTCAGACGCTTCGCAAATCGTGCTATGAACAATTTTGGTGCCAAGATAAAACACATCAGAAGTGACAATGGCACTGAATTCAAGAACACTGGCCTTGATACATATCTTGATATCTTGGGCATCACACATGAATTCTCAGCTCCGTACACGCCACAGCAAAATGGCGTCGTCGAACGCAAGAACAGAACACTCATTGAGATGGCCAGAACAATGCTAGATGAATACAAGACTCCAAGAAAATTCTGGACTGAAGCCATTGACACTGCATGCCATACAATCAATCGTGTTTATCTTCACAAGCTTCTGAACAAGACATCTTATGAACTCCTAACTGGCAAGTAGCCAAATGTCAGTTACTTCAGAGTATTTGGCGCAAGGTGCTGGATCAAGGACCCACACCACACCTCAAAGTTTGCACCAAAAGCACATGAGGGCTTTATGCTTGGATATGGAAAGGATTCGCACTCCTACAGAGTCTTCAATCTCTTTCATTACAAAGTGGTTGAAACAGTGGATGTGCGGTTCGATGAGACAAATGGTTCACAAAGAGAGCAACTGCCAAATGTGCTAGATGAGATTCCAGCTAGTGAATCAATCAAGCTAATGGGAACTGGAGAGATTATACCTTCTGAAGCTCAGCCTGAAGAAGAACTTATCATCTCAGCACCTGATCAACATGAAGACAATGCTCAGCCTGAAGACATTCCTCCCAACAACAACATAGATCAGCAAGAGCAAAGTCTTCGCCCTGTACATCCTCGTGTTGCCAATGAAGTGCAGATTGACAGAATAATTGACAGCATCAATGCACCTGGTCCACTCACTCGTTCAAGGGCAACTCAGCTAGCAAATTTCTGTGGGCACTTCGCATTCGTCTCAATATCAGAACCCAAGAAAGTTGAAGAAGCCTTCATGGAACCTGAATGGATTCAAGCTATGCAAGAAGAGCTTCAACAGTTTGAGCTGAATAATGTATGGGAACTGGTTAAGCGTCCTGATCCACGGAAGCACAACATAATAGGCACCAAATGGATATACCGCAACAAACAAGATGAGCATGGTCAAGTTGTCAGAAACAAAGCTCGTCTCATTGCTCAAGGATATACTCAAGTGGAAGGCATTGACTTCGATGAAACATTTGCTCCCGTGGCTAGGCTTGAAGCCATACGCATTCTGCTAGCCTATGCAAATCATCATAACATACTTCTATATCAAATGGATGTGAAAAGTGCCTTTCTCAATGGCAAGATTGAAGAAGAAGTGTATGTTGCACAACCGCCTGGCTTTGAAAATCCAAAACATCCTGACATGGTATACAAGCTCAACAAGGCACTGTATGGCCTCAAACAAGCCCCTAGGGCCTGGTATGACACACTCAAATACTTCCTGAAGAGCAAAGGCTTCATACCTGGTTCCCTAGATCCCACTCTTTTCACGAAGACATATGATGGTGAACTGTTTGTGTGCCAAATATATGTGGATGACATTATCTTCGGCTGCACCAATCAGAAGTACAGTGAAGAGTTTGGATACATGATGCAAGAGCAATATCAGATGTCCATGATGGGGGAGCTGAAGTTCTTCCTAGGTCTTCAAATACGACAACAACGCAATGTTATCTTCATATCTCAAGAGAAGTATCTCAAAGATTGCCTGAAGAAGTTTGGTATGCAAGACTGCAAAGGCTTCACAACACCAATGCCAGCCAAACATCATCTAGGTCCTGACGACAATGGTAAAGTGTTCGATCAAAAGGTATACCGCTCCATGATTGGTTCCTTGCTTTATTTGTGTGCATCTAGGCCAGATATTATGCTTAGTATTTGCATGTGTGCTCGATTTCAAGCGGCACCAAAGGAGTCGCATCACTTAGCTGTGAAGCGAATTCTTCGATATTTGGCTCACACCCCAACTCTAGGATTATGGTATCCAAAGGGCTCAGAGTTTGATTTGGTTGGATTTTCGGATGCTGATTATGCTGGTGACAAAGTTGATCGCATGTCTACATCAGGCACATGTCACTTTCTGGGACGATCACTTGTATGTTGGTCTTCAAAGAAGCAGAACTGTGTATCTCTCTCCACTGCTGAATCTGAATACATTGCTGCTGGATCTTGCTGCGCTCAGCTTCTATGGATGAAGCAAACACTCAAGGATTATGGCATTCATCTGAAGCAAGTACCACTTTACTGCGAGAACGAAAGTGCCATCAAGATTGCCAACAACCCAGTTCAGCACTCGAAGACAAAGCACATTGAAATTCGTCATCACTTTCTCAGAGATCATGTTGCGAAGGAAGACATTGATATCATACACGTCAACATTGAAGAACAATTGGCAGATATCTTCACCAAGCCCTTGGATGAGAAGAGATTTTGCAAGCTACGGTGTGAGCTAAATATCCTGGAATCCTCAAATGTCCTGTGATCAGGCACACATCCTAACACTAATGACTTAGATGTGCAACACACGAAGTAAAGTATATCTTCAATCAATGAAGACATACATTCTAAGTGTGAATACATTAATGTGGAATTTGACTTCGGAGCACCACGATGATTGTGCGCCGTGTCTAGGTCTAATACTTCCTATACGGTGGGTAACACCACCACCAAACGTTCTCTTTGAAGTGTTTCTCTCATGGCGTTACCTTGCAATGTCTTCACATTTGGTTGTCTTCACATTTGGTTTGGCTTCGAACATGTCTTCATGATTATCTTCACTACGTTGATTGTATAGATATATATATATGCTAGTGTTCTGTCCTCTACAGCATTCACTTATAGCTATGTCTTCGTGTTGAATCTTTTGAACTAAGTGAATGTGATCGGACCCCAAACTTCTCTATGCTTTCTATCTCAAACTCTATCTCTCTAAGTCATATGCATTCTATTGAAACTGTCGAATGTCTTCACTGCGTCCTTGTCAGCAGAAGATATAGAGACAACCATAAAGTCCGTTTTCAATGCTCATTCCTCCACATAAAATCCGGAGAAGTAGAAACGACCTCCCGACAATCCAGGCGTGCGTGGGATGTGGAACTGCCCCCAAAATACCGCATGATGGCCACGTACTACTCAAATGCGAATCGCCAGGGGCACCTGAGTAATAGCGCAGTGCCGCCCCTGCGCCTATAAATTCACACTTACCGCGGTCATTATCTCCTTCTTCCACCCTCGCACGAACCCTAGCGCCACCGCTAGCTCTCAACGACACCGACGACGAAGCGCTTCGCTGCCGCAACCTCTCCGACGCCATTTTCACGCTGATCACGGACATCGTCCTCTCCGCCGTCGCCGTAGGTGTCTTCCGTCGCCAAGTTAGGGCACGGAGGACTGAACTGCTCGGCATCATCTCCCACTTCCGTCTAGCAGTTCCAAGTGTGGTAAATAAAACTTCTTTTTACAGCCCCTATTGATCCCATGGTTCTGTCACTTTCTACCATAAGAAGTTTATCTTCACACAAGTTAGATCTCTCAATCTGCATCTCATAACATGCCTAGTATATTCACTTGTGCTTCATGAAGTAGTTAGATTCCTCACTTGTACTGATCTGTGGGTTCGTACAAATCTGGAACCAACTTCTTATCTATGAGTGAATGTCTTCGCAAGATGAGGTCAATGTCTTCTAAACTGAATAATCTTCAAAACCTTCTGAGAATGCATATGACCTCTTCCCCTTCCCTCGCACCTTAATGCTGTCACAGGTACATGTCCGTGGGAGAATCCTTCGGTTCTCATAGTCTGCATTCATTTGCAGAATTCCTATAGCATCACATAAATTCTCCTGAAGCCAGTTCCTGTTGGTCCAGCAAAAGAAAGCCTTTGAAGCCTTTGAAAGTTTTGAAGCCTTTCAAATTAAAGTTTATGGCTTCAGAAGCAGCAGCAAGGAAGGGGGGCAGACAGCGACGTGAAGGAACTTCCAAAGATCTGCCTGAAGACCTGGCAGAAATGTATAAAACAGATCCTGAAGAGAATTATGGGCAGCGCAAGACCCAAATCCAATGGATTCGATGCTATTGGGCTGAACAATGGTTCAAATACCGCTTCACAACCCAAGAGTATGCTGAGAAAAGTGCCATCAAAAGACCGTGGGGAGACATCTTATACAAAAACCTTGTACCCAGGTCCAGAGATGAAGCTATTGCCCAAAGCTTCTATCCATGCATGGTTCGAGGACCACAGCCTGATGATGCACATCCGTCGTCACTACTCTGGTGTCGTGACGACAATCTGTTCAAGCGCAACTTCCAATTTGCCCAACAATCAGCGAAGCAGAACAAGAAGAAATTTGGTTTAGACTTCAACCCTGGTCCCTCAGCACCAAGGGCAGATGGCACACGCGAAGCAGAACCAAATGTCATCGGTCCGTTTGCCAACCTCGAAGGCCTCATCACCTACATCCTGGTTCAAGGGACTGCAGTGAATGAGCCTGCAGCTGACACTGAGTCTGATGAAGCGCCTGCAGTGCCTGCAGTGGCAAAGCCAAAGCAGTCGAAGAAGCCAAAAGCTTCAAAGCCGGCCCCTTCATCGAAAATCTCAAGGGCGAAGCCATTAGCAACTGCACCTCCTGAAGACAGTGTGCAGTCTGAAGACGTATCCCGCGTCTCCAAGCCCCAGAAGGCCAAGGTGCCTCAGCCACACACCGGCAAAGAGCTCATAGCTGCTGCCATTCTGCGCAGCGAAGCCATTGATCTATCAAGTGATGAAGATCTTGGAGATGACGCTCTAGAGCAGCTCATCAAGAGCAAAGAGGAAGCTGAAATCTTCAAAAATTTGCCTCTCTTTGATGTCGCCATCATCCACAACTTCATCGACGAATGGTTTGCCACACCAGACATCAGCTTTGAAGATCTGCAGCTGCCCATTGGCCTCAGCGTCGCCTTCCAAGGCGCTATTGCTTCAGAACTTGCAATTGCCCGGCACATTGTTGAACTGAAGCAGAAAATTGATCATGAAAAGGCTCAGTTCAAGAAGCATGTGGGCAAGCTCAGCGTGCAAGAAGTGAAGAGCTTCAAGATCATGATGCACGAGCTCAAGGAAAACTTTCTAAAGAAGCATGCAGAAGCTCAAGGTTCACGTGAGCGGATGAAGTCTCTGGCTGAGAGATGTGTGCAAGCCTACAATGAGGCTGAGAAGCGCAAGGCACTTGGGCATCCTAGCGTCGACCCCAAGATGGCCGCAAAGAAAAAGAAGAACACTGTTCCAGCTGAACCAGAGGCATCAAGGCAGGAAGCAATTCCGCTTGTCTTCCCAACTGCAACGACTGGCTCGAAGCCAAAGAGCCGGTCAACAGCTTCAGAGCTCAAGAAGACACGAACTGCTGAGGCTAAAGCCAGGAAGCGGAAAAGCTCTGAAGCCTCTCCTACTGCCCCCAGCAAGAAGAAAAGAAAGACCAGGAAATCTTGGGCTGCTCCCACAGAGCCCTTGATAGTTGAACCTATTTCTATGGTTCACCCGAACGCAGAACGACAACTGACAGTTCATGAGCCTGCTTTCACAGAGGCTCCTGAAGCTGAAGACATACCAGCAGTCGACCCCATTGCTGCTGAAGACATTGGTCATCAGGACAATGTACAAGATGATGCAGCCCTTCCTCAGTATGAACACAGCGAACTCATCAGCATTGGTCGTCCTCGGACGCCAATTGCACAAGATGCATCATGGGCGGATCGCCCTCAAGAGGAAGAAGACCTTGAGGCCCAGCCCACTCCAACCCCACAGGCGTCGTCTGCGTTCCGCAGGCTTCGCAGAGGTCCAAGGCCTCAAGTCTATGCTGAAGACATTCCGGCTGCATCAGCCGAAGAAAATGAAGAAGTACCACAAGATCCTACTCCCCCGCTACACCATGAAGCAGTTCTCCAGGAGAACGTGCCTAAGTCTGACCCTCCAGCTAGTCAAGTGGAGGCTGAAAATGTTGAGGCTGCCACAACCAACACTAAAGCCAATGTGGAGCCCTCCCCACCAAAAGCTTCAGCAGACAGCGAAGCTACTGATCCAGACACTTCTGTTCCTGAGTCTGCTGCAGGTCCTCAATTTGATTACCATGTTGAGCACAGGCCTCATGTCCAGAAGCCAGTCCCAAGGCTGCCGAGGTTCCCAGGTCCTGCATCAGCACCTGGCTCCTTTGACATCAATAGCTTCAAGGCAGACAATACGTTCTTCAACAACTCCAAGAACCCCTATTCGAGGGAAAGGATTTCATCAGATAGGTTCTGGAGCAATCCTCAGTGCAGCTACTATTCATGCATCCTATACAACCAAGGTCGCATCTTCCCGCACAAGCGCCTTGATGTTGAAGCCATTGCTGGTCTGCCCTGTCTAGAGGAAGCTTTGGATTGCTTTAAGCAAGTGGGTCTGCTGCAGTTTGTCACTGATGAAGAGCACTAGAATGAAGAGCTTCTGCTTCAGTTCTATGCCACCCTCCACATTAAAGGATACAACAGAGATCCGAAGACTTGGGTCCTGGAGTGGATGACCGGCAATGCCCATCATGAAGCCAATGCATTTGATATCATTGAGCTCACCGGCCTGCCCACTCCTGGCGAATTCTTCGAGGAAGGCTGTCAACTACATGCTGAAGCTATTGAGAGCATATTCCAGAGGCCTGAACCAAATATGAGTCGGATGCTCTCAATGATGAAGCCATTGCCCCATGATGCACCCTATCCAACTGAGTTCTTTGTTGAAGACCTTGAGTACCTGCCCAGGACCATATATCACATAATCCGGCGGACTCTCTAGCCCATTAAGGGACACTCTCCACATGCCAAGATTGAGGGTGCAATGAAGACTCTCATATTCTATATCCTTCATGGCAAATGCTTCAACGCACAGGATTTCTTCATACGCCAACTTGCAGCGTCAGGCTCAGATTTATTTGGTTTGAAGTTCTATGCTCCTTGGGTGATGAGGCTGATCAAACTGCACTATGCGATCTCGTATCAGCCCTCAGCTCGAAACCATCGGATCTTCCTGCCAGATGTGGATACCTCTGCTGAAGCTATATATCCTGAGCCTGCCAAGCAACCTTTAAGTCTTCAGAATGCAGAACACCAGAGCTTCACTCAGAACGATGAAGGTGTTGAAGCCATCTCCAGGGTGTATCCTTTGGCTGGCACTACACGTGCGCCACACCCTGCTTCAACTGAAGCCACTGATAGTGCAACTGCTTCAAGACCCAAGAAGCGCGCTCGTGTTCTCAATGACCGAGAGCTTCTTGTGGCCCTTCATCAAAAACAAGATAGGCATCACGACTGGCAAAAGCGTCAGATGAAGAGCCTCTTGGTGGATGTTAATCGTCTTCGAAATCTTGCCACCAAGAATGCTTTCGTCACTCATGAAACTTGTCGTCGTACCTGGAAAGGGCTATCAATGATATGTACTGAAGCTGAACTTGAAGAGGATGGCTTCACTGAGCGATTCAAGTTTGACACGACACCTCCTAGAAGGGCTGTGATGCGCAACACACCAACACTTGAAGACTCTGAGTTTTCTTCATCTGCTGCCACAGTCACTGCCAGAATCATTGATGAAGAAGACGATGCTACATCACCACCACCTGCTTCAGCACCTCCAAGCTCTTCTGCACCGCCAAACACCTCCAACGACCCTGCTGCTCCTGGGAACGAGTAGACACTCTATGTCTTCAAACCTTTTTGGTCCTTGCTGACAAAAGGGGGAGAACCATATGGGTTTATAGTCTTCAAGCGGGTCCATATGGGCGGGTGCTTTATGTTTTGCTATATTTTTGCTTCGTGCTTACAACTCTCGTTTTTGCTTCATTTGGTTCTTTGAGTTGTAACACTAAAACTCGATGGTCGTCTGCTACTTGTTTGCCACCCTATTTGCGAAGATAAATTCTGCATGTGCGACGATAAATTCTGCACCTATCTCATTCTGCAGATGTCCATTTTCCATTATGCATGTCATTATCTTCATATATATTCACATGCATAGTGGATTGTCATCATAAGCTGAAGTGGATCTCCACAAGTACAACCTGCCATGTGCATTTGCATTCCAAAAGCAAATTAACTTGTATGCACATCTTCAGGGGGAGCCCTTGCAACTTATGAAGACAATTCCTTATCCTTTACAATTTCACAGACTATATTCCCCGTTGAAAACTTCAACTAGTTTGTCATCAATCACCAAAAAGGGGGAGATTGTAAGTGCATCTAGTGCCACTCCTAGTTGGTTTTGGAGTATTGACGACAAACCTAGTTGAGGGACTAATGTGTTTGTGAGAATTGCAGGATAACACAGGTAGAAGTCCCTCATTGATTCGGTTTTACTACCAGAGATGACCCCTAAAAATGTATGAAGACATTGAAGTCAAAGGTGGTATATGAAGATATTCACATTGAAGACTATGACAAAGGAAGACACGTTATGAAGCCTATGGAGCTCGAAGACTTAGATCTTTCGTAGTTCTTTTCCTTTGTGTTGAGTCATAGGATCCACCGTACTATTAAGTGGGGTCCAGGAGAACCAGTCAGAATGACTGAAGTGATGCCTAAACCAAAAACCTATGTCTTCGAGTGAAGACAATGAGAGCGAATCTTGTCTAGAGCCGGACAAGTCAGCTTTGCTTGTAGCCCAAGTAAAGTTGCTATGAGAGTTTGAAATCTGACCGTTGAGACACGTGTCAGTTCCTTAGTGACCCAGGGTCATTTCGGACAAATCAGGTCGGGTTGCCAAGTGGCTATAAATAGCCCACCCCCTACAACCATAAACGGTTGGCTGCTCAGATTTCAGTGCACGGCTTTTGTCGTTTGAGAGCAACCCACCTCGAAGCCTTTGAGAGAAAATTCCTAGCGAGGAGAAAAGCCCTAACCACCCAGAGCCAGAGAACATTGGGCATCACTTAAGTCTTCTTGTCTGTGTGATCTGAAGACTTATTACACTTGAGGACTGTGAATCCTCCAGACGGTTAGGCGTCGCGTTCAGAGCATCCAAGAGACATTGTGGATTGCCAGTGAACGAAGTCTGTGAAGGTTTGGGAGTCTACCTTGAAGATTTACCAGAGTGATTGGGCGAGGACTAAGTGACCTTAGCTCAAGGAGAATACTGTGAGGACTTGGTGTCCTAAGCTGCGTGTTCAGGACCCGGTGTCCGGGACTGTGTGTCCTAAGGTTTAAATACCTAGCCGCTCCAACCAGACGTACAGTTGTCACAGCAACTGGAACTGGTCCAACACATCATTGTCTTCAACGAGTCACTGGTTTCATCTTCACTTCCTTTTACTTACTGTTACTCGTTGTGAAGCAAGTGCATGCTTGCTATACCTTTTGTCTTCACAACGTAACTGTATGATTTGTTTGGCTTCATAACTTCTTCCTACCTGATCCTTATTACACTGCAGCTACTTGTCATTGTGCTTTCACTCTATTGAATACCTGACCATGGCTTGCCTAGTGTAATCTAACTTCCGCTGCATAGTGATAGGCTTATCTCTACTGTTTGTCTTCATAACTTCCACGTTTTGAAGACTTTCATAAAAATCGCCTATTCACCCCCCCCTCTAGTCGATATAACGCACTTTCAGCATCCCAGATGGTCGTTCGGTCTGGCACACCACTCTCCATATGGAACACGCATCATATTGTGTTTGCACACACATGTGGGACCGCAATTGAGAACCGACCATAGGCACACTCCCCGACCCCGCAAGTCGGCCGAGTTAACAGAAGAGAGAGATGGGCGATAGTACTAGAGCAGTGTTGTATAGACGTCAGTGCCTAGACGATCCCTGCATCACACGGGAGATTAGTTCATCCATGCATGTGACCAGACTCTAGCAGACGGCTGGATTGGCTAGCGTTTACATATCGTGCAGGCTATGTTGTACATGGCTGTAGTTCTGATGAGAAATCTAAAAAAAGGTTTCTTGTCATCTCACAATATTATGTGCCATGTGCTTCAGATCATTGCGAGGGTTACACAGCGACAACTGAGTTCCTCCAAGGCGCTGGTCATTGTGGGCACATGCACAAAGACTATTGATACGTCTCCAACGTATCTATAATTTTTTATTGTTCCATGTTGTTATATTATCATTCTTGAATGTTTTACAATCATTTTATATCATTTTTTGGGACTAACCTATTGACATAGTGCCAAGTGCCAGTTGTTGTTTTCTGCTTGTTTTTTTACATCACAGAAAATCAATATCAAACGGAGTCCAAATGCAGGGAAACTTTTTGTGGATTTTTTTGGACCAGAAGACACCAGATGGGCCAGAGAAGCACCTGGGGGGGTGCCTCGAGGGGGTCACAACCCACCAGGGCGTGCCTGGGCCCCCAGGCCTAGGTGGGTTGTGCCCACCTCGGTGGCCTCCCACACTGCCTCTTCGCTCTATAAATACTTCCTTGCTCCAGAAACCCTAGGGGAGTCAAATAAATTTTATTCCAGCCACCGCAAGTTCCAGAACCACGAGATCCAATCTAGAGCCCTATTTAGGCACTCCACCGGAGGGGAGCACGATCACAGAGGGGTTCATCATCCTCATTGGTGCCTCTCCGATGATGTGTGAGTAGTTCAACTCAGACCTACGGGTCCGTAGGTAGTAGCTAGATGACCTTTTCTCTCTTTGTATCTCAATACAACGGTCTCTTGGAGATCTATTTGATGTAATGACTCTTTGCGGTCTGTTTGTTGGGATCCGATGAATTGTGAGTTTATGATCAGATTTGCCTTGATTTAATATCCAATATTGATTGTTATAGCCTCGTATTTCTTCTCCGATATTTGGGTTTCGTTTGCCAACTTGATCTATTTATCTTGCAATGTGAAGAGGTGCTTTGTAATGGCTTCGATCTTGCGGTGTCCTTTCCCAGTGACAGAAGGGGCAGCAAGGCACGCATGTATTGTTGCTATTAAGAATAAAAAGATGGGGTCTATTCCTACATGAATGGATCTTGTCTACATCATGTCATCGTTCTTATTGCATTACTCCGTTTTTCCAGGAACTTAATACACTAGATGCATGCTGGATAGTGGTCGATGTGTGGAGTAATAGTAGTAGATGCAGGCAGGAGTCGGTCTACTAATCTTGGACGTGATGCCTTTATACATGATTATTGTCTTGGATATCGTCATAATTATTTGCCTTTCTATCAATTTCCCAACAGTAATTTGTCTACCCATCGTTGCTATTTTCTCGAGAGAAGCCACTAATGAAATCTACGGCCCCCGGGTCTATTTTCCTATCATATACTTTCAGATCCATATTGCCACTTGCCTTTTCTTTTATTTTCTTCTTTTATTTTCAGATCTATATTATCAAAAACCAAAAAATACCTTGCTGCGTTTTATTTACTTTTATTTGCATCTATCAATCTACTACAATCTTATCCTATCCTTACATCACTTTTTGGCACCGCTACCCGAAAGGGATTGACAACCCCTTTTACACGCCAGGTTGTAAGTATTTGTTTTTTGTGTGCAGGTACCATTTACGTAGTGTTGTGTGGTTCTCCTACTGGTTTAATAGCCTTGGTCTCATCACTGAGGGAAATACCTTACCATTGGTGTGCTGCATCCTCCCTTATTCCTTGGGAAACACCGACGCATCTCAAGCAACATCAACTACTCGGCTGCCATCTAGGTCATGACGGCTATGTTAATTAAGACATCTATTGATTGACCCCTTTTCTATGAGTTTGTCTTTAATTTGAGCTTTGATCCTCGTCTAGTTTGTCCGTCGGGATTCATGTTGTCTTCTTGGGGCAGTGAGGTTATGGTTTCCTGTCATGTGCCATTTTTTCGTGTTATATGTTAATCCGGTGCTTCAGATCAAAATGACGACAACTGCGCCTCTGGGGCATGTGCATGAAGTCTTATGGATAGTCATTGACGAGGTCAAGCCGGCTCCGGTAGATAAAAGGAAACTAGTCCCACTATATAGGCAGGAGCCTCCGTGCTTGCTTGCTAGTGTTGCTCTCTTCACACTCTCTCGTCCTTTCCAGATCTAAACATGACAGCGGTGGCCACACTCTCTCTGCTCATCGCTGGTCACAGATGTAGGTGGACCCCCTCCGCCGGGTAAGGTGAGAAGGTGCAATGTTCACGCGGTCATCCTCGACGACGGCTCTTACCCACTGCCGGTGTGTCCCGATCAATGCGCCTTGCTGTTCTCTCCCACGCAGCGCTGGCTAGGGAGGACCCTGACCCCTTCTTCCTCGCTGCCATAGTGTGGGTAGATTCGGCCTCCTGCCGCCCACCTAGCGACATCCCGGCGACCCTCAGGTATAACTTCCTTCGAAACCGGCCTTGCTCTACTTCCCCAACTCCTGATGTCACTGCATTTTTATCTTTTACTATTTCTCAGGCCCCCTTGTGGATAGGATAGATCGGCTATTTGAAAGCCACCTAAATTTTTACTATTAAGAGGTAAAACTACTTCATGCAGTCGAATCTAGTACTACTTGGTTCAAATAGGGAAGAAAGGGGGTGGGGTGGGGGAAGATTTGTTACCTAAATCTAGGACTTGGTCGAAAGAGGAAATAGTGGGGGCAAAAAGTAGCAGAGACTGGCTATCCAACTGGTCTCTTGGTCTAATAGGGAAATAAAGGGAAACCTAGTACAAACTCAATATAAACCGATCTATTGGTTGAAAAGGAAAGAAAGTGGGTATCGGTGTCAAAACTGGTTGATCTTGGGTAGGGGGTCCCGAACTGTGTGTCTGAAGATCGAATGTAACAGGAGACAAGGGAGACACGATGTTTACCCAGGTTCGGGCCCTCTTAATGGAGGTAATACCCTACTTAATGCTTGATTGACCTTGATGAGTATAGGGGTTACAAGAGTCGATCTACCTCGAGATCGTAATGGCTAAACCCTAGCCGTCTAGCCTATACAAATTCTGATGATCTCTACGGACTAAACCCCTTGGTTTATATAGATACTAGAGGGGCCTAGGGTTGTACAGAGTCGGTTTACAGAGAAAGGAAAATTCACATCCGGACGCCAAACTTGCCATCCACGCAAAGGAGAGTCCGATCCGAACATGGGGGAAGGCCTTCTACCTTGTATCTTCATGACCCATCAGTCCGGCTCTCAACACACGGGCCGGACTCTCGAGGACCCCTTAGTCGAGGACTCCCTCAGTAGCCCCTAAACCAGTCTTTAATGACAATGTGTTCGGTGCGCAGATTGTCTTCGGTATTGCAAGGCGGGTTCCTCCTCCACATATTTCATAGCAGTCTTCTAAGCAAGAGAATTGTATCCGGCTTTGTATAACAGTTACAACCCTCAACCACAAGGGCACAATACTTAATCAAAATAAGGTATGTCCACTGATAGCTTTTTCAGTGAAACGTTACGTCTGGCCTTTTTATTATTTTGAACCATTTTTTGGCCTCCCACTTCGCTTTTCAAGGCGCAGCCTCTATTGACACGTCTTGTCAAAGCAGAGATTGTGCCCCTTATTGTGGGATTCACATCAATACGGATTTGGGTTATCCAACCGTGTCATTGGCATGACCCCTTGGGAATAGGCGAGTTTTAAGGCTTGTGGGGGGCGCTTGATATTCACTTCCTATATAAGTGGATAAAGATCCATCTTTTTACCCCATGCCTTATTCTCCCCTCTGCCTTCCCAGCCTCGAGCTCCAACGCCCAAGCTTCGATCTTTACCACCTCCCAACCTCTCCAGCCATGGCCAGATCCGGCTCGTAGGGCAAGTGGATGACTTCCTCCGTCACAGAGAAGGACGTCAAGGAACTCCGGGAAGCGGGGTACCTAGCTGCGAGTATCGCGCACAGGCTCCGTGCCAAAAAGCAGATCATCCCTACTCCGGAGCCCGGCGAGAGAGTGGTGTTTAGCCCCCATTTCCTCCACGGACTAGGGTTTCCTCTCCACCCTTTCATCTGCGGCCTCATGTTCTATTATGGGCTAGATTTCCACGATCTAGCCCCAAATTCCTTCCTCCACATTTCGGGGTTCATCGTCCTGTGTGAGGCGCTCCTCTGCATCCCCCACTTCGGCCTATGGCTTAAGGTTTTCAATGTGAAGCCGAAAGTGGTTGACGGGAAACATGCGGACTGCGGCGGCGCCCTGGTGATCAAGCTCCCCAACGTCACCTGGCCCAAAGGGGCCTTCGTGGAGACTGTGAATGGATGGCAATAGGAGTGGTTCTACATAACCAAACCCCACGGCTCCACATGGGCAACCACTCCTGAGTTTAAGTTCAGACCCCTGATGCGGCTCGCGTCATGGATCAACAAGGGCCTGGATTGGGCATCGTCCGATGAAGTGATGGTGCTGCAAAAGTGCATCAAAAATATGACAGAGAAGAACACCAGTCTCACCGATGTGATTCAGGTGATGCTTTTCTACCGGATCCTCCCCTGCCAGTGCCGGCCTCTCCACATGTGGGAGTTCAACCCGGAAGGGTCGCAGACCCTGCAGCGATTCTTTGGCACAACACACGAAGAGATCTAGAAGCTGCTCTTCAAGGCCCAGAAGACGTGGCCGGAGACGACCGACGACATCGGCCTTGATAGCACGCATCCGGCCACCCCGGTAAGCATTTTAGATTCCAAACATAACTTCAGTTCATAAATCAAAAGGTATGTTGAGCCTTCCATCTTTCAATCAGGGCTGGACAAAGAAGGTGGAGCGGATCAAGTATCCGGCTCCGCTACCCGAAGACCCAGCCATTCCCCTACTAACAAGGATGCTGGTCTCGTCGCCGTATCAGGCGCCGGAGAACAAGGCCAGGAAGAAGGGCAAGGAGGCCAAAGGTGACCTCCGCCATAAAGGCACTTCAGATGCTATGTCCGGAGAAACCGAGGCTCCCTCCTCCCACGAGGGAGATGGAGACGAAGAGGAGGAGGAGGCCGAAAATGATTCTCCCCTTAAGGGGAGGAAGAAGAAAAGGGCGGCCTCCATAGACCTAGAGGCGGAGGCATCCAAGAGGAGGAAGATATCCCTCTCGGACAGCTCGGACTCGGATGTCGAAGCCATCCCCGAGTGGCGCCCCAGGTCGAAGCCCCTAGTCAATTCGTAAGTATCCAAGGATGCCTTAAATATATCCGGTATTTATGATTGTAGTTTTAACACATTATATTGTGTGCTTCAGTCCAGCCCGCGATCTCCCCCAACTATCATCATCTTTGGGGAAGTCGCTGGAGCCGGGGATGGTGGAGAGCGAGACACCTTCGCGAGCCTCTCCACCAACCGCCATGGACGACACAGAAGTGTTGTCCCGAAGAGTCTCTCCGGGCCATGGAGAGGTGTGGGAGGCCGCCAAGACGGTGCCAGAGGGTAACACCTCGGCTGCCGAGAACATGGGGGAACCAACTCCCATGGAGACTGACGACGGGGGCCATGACCAATTCGGCCCCGAGCCGAACATCATTTTGGAGAACCACATGTAACGCCCTCGATGCGACTATATCTCCCACGTGTCGAGGCACGACTTAGAGGCATAATCGCATTGAAGGGATATGTCGCAAATGAGGTAATCTTCACACAACCCATGTAATATAATAAGGGAAAGAGATACATAGTTGGCTTACAATCGCCACTTCACACAATTACATGAATAAAACATTACATCATCCAAATACACTCATGGTCCGACTACGGAACCAAAATAAAAGAAGAACCCCAAAAGCGACAAATGTCCCCGATCGACCCCAACTGGGCTCCACTACTGATCAACTAGAACAAAACAACACAAAGGACAAGGTCTTCATCGAGCTCCTCCTGAGCTTGGTTGCGTCATCTGCACGGACTCATCGGCACCTGCAAGCTGGTTTTGGAAGTATCTGTGAGCCACAGGGACTCAGCAATCTCGCACCCTCGCGATCAAGACTATTTAAGCTCATGGGTAAGGTAAAAGGTATGAGATGGAGCTGCAGCAAGCGACTAGCATATGTGGTGGCTAACATACGCAAATGAGAGCGAGAAGAGAAGGCAAAGCACGATCGATAAAAGTATGATCAAGAAGTGATCCTATAACAACCTATGTCAAGCATAACTCCAACAACCGAGTTCACTTCCCGGACCCCACCGGAAAGAGACCATCACAGTTACACACGCGGTTGATTCATTTTAATTAAGGTCGACTTTAGGTTTTCTACAACCGGACATTGACAAATTCCCATCTGCCCATAACCGCGGGCACGGCTTCCAAAAGTTCAAATCCCTGCAGGGTGTCCCAACTTAGCCCATGACAAGCTCTCACGGTCAACGAAGGAATAGACCTCCACCCGAGACGTTCCGATCAGACTTGGTATCCCGGTACAACAAGACATTTTGACAGGGTAAAACTAAACCAGCAACACCGCCCGAATGTGCCGACAAATCCCGATAGGAGCTGCACATATCTCTTTCTCAGGGCACACTCAGATGAGCACTCCATACAACTAAAACCAAACCTCGAGTTTCCCCGAGGGGGCACTGCACAGGACTCTAGTTTGGACCAACACTCAGAGGAGCACTGGCCCGGGGGGGTAAAATAAAGATGACCCTTGGGCTGGCCGACCCAAGGGAAAGAAAAAGGCTAGGTGGAAAATGGTAAAACCAATGTTGGGCATTGCTGGAAGAGCTTTACTTAAGGCGAACTGTCAAGGGGTTCCCATAATAGCCCAACCGCGTAAGGGACGCAAAATCCGGGAACATAACACCAATATGACAGAAACTAGGGCGGCAAGAGTGGAACAAAACACCAGGCATAAGGCTGAGCCTTCCACCCTTTACCAAGTATATAGATGCATTAAGATAACATAGCAATATAATGATATCCCAACAAGTAAATAAAAGATGTTCCAACAAGGAACGGCCTCCGATCTTCATCTGCAACTAGCAACGCTATAAGAGGGGCTGAGCAAAGCGGTAACATAGCCAATCAACGGTTTTCTAGGACAAGGTGGGTTAGAGGTTTGACATGGCAATTGGGAGGCTGACAAGCAAATGGTAGGCATCGTAGCATTGGCATAGCAAAAGAGCGAGCAAACTAGCATAGCAAAGATAGTAGTGATTTCGAGGGTATGATCATCTTGCCTAAAATCCCGCAAGGAAGAAGAACGAGTCCATGAAGAAGACAAACGGACGTAGTCGAACGAATCCTCACAACACGACGTTACCGGAAACAACCCGAAGACGCAACACCGGAAAGAAGCAAACAACATAGTAAACAACCAACACAAGAACATGGCATGATGCACAATCAAGTATGATGCATGTCCGGTTTAATGAAGCATGGCATGGCAACATGCACAAACAATACTACAAATTAAGTGGAGCTCAATATGCAACGAGTTGCATATTGACGGAGCACCACATAAATTGTTTAGTTCGATCTCGTTTATGTACCCAACAATATTAAATGTTGTTAAACATGGCAAGAGAGTGAAGCAAAGCAAAACTACCTATCTAGTCAAGTTTAAATGAGGCCGGGAACAACAAACAACAAATTCCGGTAAATCCCCATATGCATATTTTAGATTAGGTCCTGTTCTGCCCTAAACACAATTTTAGGGTTGTTAAACATGCAAAGTAAGGCCACCATGATAAACTAGGCAAAATTCTACCCCAATTACATATAAAGTTTATTAAATTCGGAGTTACGGTTATTTAGTTATGAATTAAATCATTTTAGCATGGCATAGGAGCAATTTTAAACAAACATCATTTTAAACATAGATGAAAGTTGGATATTATTAATCTACACAAAATTCTGAGCAAGTTTCATATATAAAATGTTTTAATCTGATGCACGGTTGTGGAGATATTAAATGCATGATCTAGAGGGACTTTTCCGCAAAACTGTTTTACACTGCATAAATGGGCAAAATCGTTCCACAGAAAAAAAACATGAATCGGGCCGAATCTGGCTGGCCCGATAGGTAAAAAAACAAGAGGGGGCGCTGGGGTGTGGGCTCACCCATGGGCTTGGCCCGGAGAGGAGGAAGTGAGGCAGGCCGGCGAGGAGGTGGGCCACCGGAGCTGGGCTGGGCCCACACGACGAAGGAGGCAGCCCGAGCTGGTGTTCGTCCTCCTCCTGCTCGAGCAGGGGAGGCGGCCATGGCAGGACGGCGCCGACACCGGTCGGAAGGGAGGCGAGCAGAAGACCAGAGCAAGGCGGGAACAGGCAGATCCGGCCGGGAACCGGTGGATCCGGCCATCGGCGGCGGCGGGCGGGGTATTAGGCCACCCGAGGCTCCATGGCGGTGGTTGCCCTGCGAAGGAGAGAGACGGCATGAGAGAGAGCACGGGAAGGAAGGGAAGAAGGCCAGGCGGTGAGGGGCTCGCCTGAGAGATCACCGGCGTCGGCACCGCGGGCCCCGGCGACGAGCTGCAGCCTCGAGGGGCTCCTTCCCTCGAGCGGGAAACTCGAACGGGCGCGGTGGCGGGGATCAGGGCCTGCGCGGGCCGGCCGTGGGCTCACGGTCCCGTGCGGCTGCGGGGAAGCTGGCGAGGTGGAGCAGGACACGTGGCGCGACGCCATTGGCTTGGAGAGGCGGCTCTGTTGAGGTGGCGGCGCGCGATTGGCTGGGGTTAGGTGGAGGCTGGACGCGTCCGGCGGGCGCGGACATGTCCGGCGGCGGAGTGGGAAGAAGCTAGGGTTTGGACTGCGCGGAAAATCGGGGAGAGCCACATATTTATAGGTAGAGGGAGCTAGGAGAGTCCAAATGAGGTGCGGTTTTCGGCCACGCGATCGTGATCGAACGCTCTAAATGATGGAGCAGAGTTAGGTGGGTTTTAGGCCAAATTGGAGGGGTGTTGGGCTGCAACACGCACGAGGCCTTTTCGGTCCCTCGGTTAACCGTTGGAGTATCAAACGAAGTCCAAATGGTACGAAACTTGACAGGCGGCCTACCGGTAGTAAACCAAGGCCGCTTGGCAAGTCTCGGTCCAATCCGGAAATGTTTAATCCCCACACACAAAAGAAAGGTAGAAAAGACCACCGAAGGAGAACGAAGCGCCGGAATGCAAAACGGACAACGGGGAAAATGCTCGGATGCATGAGACGAACACGTATACA
Organism: Triticum aestivum; assembly: GCF_018294505.1. Lineage (NCBI taxonomy): Eukaryota > Viridiplantae > Streptophyta > Magnoliopsida > Poales > Poaceae > Triticum > Triticum aestivum. Next base: position 112,456,483 of record NC_057800.1, read on the forward strand.
AATGAAATGCACATGATGACATGATATGCAATGCATGACACGCAAGCAATGACAAGGCAACAACAGCGAATAACTGGACGACACCTAGCACATCGGTCTCGGGGCGTTACAACACTCCACCACTACGAGAGGATCTCATCCCGAGATCTAGAATGGCACCGGAGGGAAAACGGAAAAGGAAGAGAAACGGTAAAACGAAGTTGCTTCTTACGACAAACGAGTGAAACCAAAGAACCTTGCGAGGTTGAACAAATTCGAGAAAAGAACACAACGAAGGTGAACGAAGTTGAAAACACTCCGTTAGAAAAGAGGGACAAAGAACATTGCGAAAATCTTGAGGTTGAAAGGAAGATATACATAGAAAACACTCCGGTTAAGGAAGGGGATCAAGGAAGACCAAATTCGGGCAGCACTCCGGTGGAAAAGAGAGGAATTGAATAAGAACTTGATAAGGTGATATAACTTGAAAAGAAGGCACGACACTCCGGTTAAATGAATAAGCAAGAAAGGAACAAGGTCCTGACAAAAACAAAAGGAAAGGTTGAAGATAGCAACATCACAATGACTCCGGAACAAAAGAATAGAAGATGGATAATAGAAATAAGGAGAATTGAGGAGAAAATGCCAACTTCTACCACAAAAGAGCTTGAGAAGGCATCCTTAGGAAACGGGTCGAACGGAGTTGTTGGAAAACCAACAACGAAAGGATAAGCTTGATATGGACTTATAGAAGACATCTCAAAATTATGAGGTGACAACTTGCCACTCACGGAATAAATTTGATTGGTAAGAACAAGGAGACGAGAAACTTATTTCACCGGGAGGATAGATGAAGAACTAGGGTCATTTATAAGCACCATAAATAGTGACAATCCTTAGGGAAGGCTTTAGGTGAAACATAACCCAAGATAATTCCAACGAAGAGGTTGATGAGTTTAAAATACCTCATTCTTGATAACTTGTGAAACACGAAGCACGAAGGGAAATTATCAAGAATGACATAATACCACCTCCAATGATACGGTAGAAAGAAAATGCACTTCGGAATGCGAGATGAAGAATGCTTGAGCTCCTTAAAAAGAATCTCGATGAAAACTTCAAGAAGGAATAAAATCCTTGATGAACCATCATGAGGAAGTCCGGTAATAAAAGAATGATCAAACGAAATGGAGGATGAAAAGAATAAGGTTGAAGCCTTGCAATGATTTAAATGGATCTCGCGATGAAATAATTGAGGGAACTTGGAACTCCGGGAAAGAAAGAAGAGCAATTGAAACCCAGAATAAGTATGATGAACCACTCCGGAAAAAACAGGAATTGAACAAACTCGATGAAACAAGAATAAGAATTATATTATGCTCGTCCTTCATCAATTAAATTGATGACAAACGACGGATTTGGCATACTACTTATTCTCGTTGAAAGGATTCAGATAGATATAGCGCAAACTTGAGAAGGTCTTGAACGAACCACCGGAAGGATTGAAAACAACAAATAATTGATAAGGAAGAGAAATCTGGAGGAACCACTGTAAGAAATGAAAAATGAATGAAGAAAAGATAAAGGAACACCGGGAAAAAATTGCAGATGAACGAAGATGCTTGAGAGAAACTAGATACATGAGAACAAAGAGATTACGAGCTGATTAGAGAATCCTTGATTTAGACACCGGTATGATTTAGAGTATGAGAGCTGAAAGCTGGAATGAATAAATCTTAGATGATGGGCTCCGGATAATCAAACTGAACAGACTCTTGAATTGCTCTAGATAGGTGGAAATAATTCTCACAACCGAAAACAATTATGAGAGGATGGCAACAAGCTAGAATCACGAATCTTGAAGAGAATGGAGCAAGATATGGAGGAGAACTCTTCTTCGGTCTTCAAATGATGAGAAAGACGACGAGAAACACCACCTTGAATTATTGAGACACTCCGGAATAAAGAAGAATAGAAAAGTTGAACCAATGATGAAACAATTTGGAAGATCTTGGAGAAAATCATATGACAGATGATGAATCATTCTTACGTCAAACTTCGAAAAGAAATTTGAGGATAGCTCCAGGAAAATAAGAAGAGTCAGGTAAGATCCTGGGAAAAGACCTGTGGGTTAGGGCCCACTCAAAGAAACATCGCAGAACGATTCAAAAGGAAGAAAGCACCGGTTGAATTAAATGACTTGAAAGAGATAACATCCTCGAAAGAGTTTGAATGAAAGCAGAGTGGAAACACGAATCTTCTGAGATATCTTTAGCACTCCGGAACAAATGAATAGAGAGAAATGAATGAATATGAGGAGCACTGGCAAGAGAAGGTATTAGAAACGAGGAAAAAAAGGATACGATCAACACCAAAGCTTGATTTGAATCCACCGGAGAAGAAAATGAGTGAAGAGTGACGAACTTGAAGCTCCGTTAGAATCTTCATGAGAATCACCGGACACGAACATTGAAAGAAAAGAATGGAGAGACTTCCATCGATACCATGGATACTTGATTAAGGAATCTGGGTCCTTAAGAAGCAAGGGTGGGAGGGAGGGATAACAAAGACAACTTAGGATGGATGAACGAACACCGTTTAGAAAGCTGAGATTGAATCTTGCGGATGTTGAACATGAACGGATCCGCTTGGCGAGAGACACACCGGTTGAAAAGGATTGACATGACAGTCTCGATTATCATGAAGGTTTAGTATTCACATAGGAGTATGAGAACACCGCTTAGGAAAAATATGGAATCAACATTTGACTTCGAAGCAACTCGAATACCACAACTAAAAACCAAAAACAAAGGGTTGGCTTGCAGAATAAGCCGGAACAAACATATGATAGAGATTCCGTCCGAAGTTTTCGTGGTGGGGCCTACACAGGCTCGATCGTATAGCACCATCATGTACAAGGCAGTGCACATGACATACGAAGTGTCCCCGAGTCGGCATAGCCAAGGACTCTTTAAGACACAACGAGACCATTGTAAAACCGACCATGAATAGGCGGACCACTAGACGTCGAACACCAATTTCATATCATACATCTGTCGGAAAGATATCCTAAGAGCTACTTGAATTCCCACCTATGAAACTCCTGAACTTTTCTGGTTATGCAATCAGGTGTTGGGGATACAGGGGAAGCATAATATCTCATCCAAACTAGCAAATCCTACATCCAGCTGTATCCATCCTTCAACACATAACCAAGAAACCTTCGGAAATCATCTACCTCAACCTTCGAAAAGCATCCGTTATACAAGTTATGGCGATACTCCCGAACTCCCGCCCCAGTACTGGGTGGCGTCGAGGTTATCTCACCAACGAACTGCATAAAAGAGATTTTCGATGTCGGCGTACTAAACTCAGGTATTCCAGAACTGAAACGATAAAATTATGACGACAACACCTCAGAGCTCAACTCCCCGGGACACTTCCACTAAACCCCTGACAGGAGGCACCAAGACAATGTTCTCATCATAAAACCATCGGAACGATTCCAAGATACCCGCGTGATCCTAAAAAAAATTTAGTGAAATTTGAGAAGAGAAGAGTCAAAACTCTACATCAGGATGCCTTACCAGAGCGATGAGGAGACTGGGAAGTAAAAAGAATTCCTAAACTCTCCGATATATAATTCCTAAAAGACTCAAAACATTTTTCTAGACACAACTCGGCCGCTAAAAATGATCAAGCAATGGGGCTCCTAAGGTCGGGGAAGGCTCTGATACCAACTTGTAACGCCCTTGATGCGACTATATCTCCCACGTGTCGAGGCACGACTTAGAGGCATAATCGCATTGAAGGGATATGTCGCAAATGAGGTAATCTTCACACAACCCATGTAATATAATAAGGGAAAGAGATACATAGTTGGCTTACAATCGCCACTTCACACAATTACATGAATAAAACATTACATCATCCAAATACACTCATGGTCCGATTACGGAACCAAAATAAAAGAAGAACCCCAAAAGCGACAAAGGTCCCCGATCGACCCCAACTGGGCTCCACTACTGATCAACTAGAACAAAACAACACAAAGGACAAGGTCTTCATCGAGCTCCTCCTGAGCTTGGTTGCGTCATCTGCATGGACTCATCGGCACCTGCAAGCTGGTTTTGGAAGTATCTATGAGCCACAGGGACTCAGCAATCTCGCACCCTCACGATCAAGACTATTTAAGCTCATGGGTAAGGTAAAAGGTATGAGGTGGAGCTGCAGCAAGCGACTAGCATATGTGGTGGCTAACATACGCAAATGAGAGCGAGAAGAGAAGGCAAAGCACGGTCGATAAAAGTATGATCAAGAAGTGATCCTATAACAACCTACGTCAAGCATAACTCCAACAACCGTGTTCACTTCCCGGACCCCGCCGGAAAGAGACCATCACGGTTACACACGCGGTTGATTCATTTTAATTAAGGTCGACTTTAGGTTTTCTACAACCGGACGTTGACAAATTCCCATCTGCCCATAACCGCGGGCACGGCTTCCGAAAGTTCAAATCCCTGCAGGGTGTCCCAACTTAGCCCATGACAAGCTCTCACGGTCAACGAAGGAATAGACCTCCACCCGAGACGTTCCGATCAGACTCGGTATCCCGGTACAACAAGACATTTCGACAGGTAAAACTAAACCAGCAACACCGCCCGAATGTGCCGACAAATCCCGATAGGAGCTGCACATATCTCTTTCTCAGGGCACACTCAGATGAGCGCTCCATACAACTAAAACCAAACCTCGAGTTTCCCCGAGGGGGCGCTGCACAGGACTCTAGTTTGGACCAACACTCAGAGGAGCACTGGCCCGGGGGGGTAAAATAAAGATGACCCTTGGGCTGGCTGACCCAAGGGAAAGAAAAAGGCTAGGTGGCAAATGGTAAAACCAATGTTGGGCATTGCTGGAAGAGCTTTACTTAAGGTGAACTGTCAAGGGGTTCCCATAATAGCCCAACCGCGTAAGGGACGCAAAATCCGGGAACATAACACCGATATGACAGAAACTAGGGCAGCAAGAGTGGAACAAAACACCAAGCATAAGGCTGAGCCTTCCACCCTTTACCAAGTATATAGATGCATTAAGATAACATAGCAATATAATGATATCCCAACAAGTAAATAAAAGATGTTCCAACAAGGAACGGCCTCCGATCTTCACCTGCAACTAGCAACGCTATAAGAGGGGCTGAGCAAAGCGGTAACATAGCCAATCAACGGTTTGCTAGGACAATGTGGGTTAGAGGTTTGGCATGGCAATTGGGAGGCTGACAAGCAAATGGTAGGCATCATAGCATTGGCATAGCAAAAGAGCGAGCAAACTAGCATAGCAAAGATAGTAGTGATTTCGAGGGTATGATCATCTTGCCTAAAATCCCGCAAGGAAGAAGAATGAGTCCATGAAGAAGACAAATGGACGTAGTCGAATGAATCCTCACAACACGACGTTACCGGAAACAACCCGAAGACGCAACACCGGAAAGAAGCAAACAACATAGTAAACAACCAACACAAGAACATGGCATGATGCACAATCAAGTATGATGCATGTCCGGTTTAATGAAGCATGGCATGGCAATATGCACAAACAATACTACAAATTAAGTGGAGCTCAATATGCAACGAGTTGCATATTGACGGAGCACCACATCAATTGTTTAGTTCGATCTCGTTTATGTACCCAACAATATTAAATGTTGTTAAACATGGCAAGAGAGTGAAGCAAAGCAAAACTACCTATCTAGTCAAGTTTAAATGAGGCCGGGAACAACAAACAACAAATTCCGGTAAATCCCCATATGCATATTTTAGATTAGGTCCTGTTCTGCCCTAAACACAATTTTAGGGTTGCTAAACATGCAAAGTAAGGCCAGCATGATAAACTAGGCAAAATTCTACCCCAATTACATATAAAGTTTATTAAATTCGGAGTTACGGTTATTTAGTTATGAATTAAATCATTTTAGCATGGCATAGGAGCAATTTTAAACAAACATCATTTTAAACATTTTAAACATAGATGAAAGTTGGATATTATTAATCTACACAAAATTCTAAGCAAGTTTCATATATAAAATGTTTTAATCTGATGCACGGTTGTGGAGATATTAAATGCATGATCTAGAGGGACTTTTCTGCAAAACTGTTTTACACTGGATAAATGGGCAAAATCGTTCCGCAGAAAAAAAAACATGAATCGGGCCGAATCTGGCTGGCCCGATAGGTAAAAAAAACAAGAGGGGGCGCTGGGGTGTGGGCTCACCCATGGGCTTGGCCCGGAGAGGAGGAAGTGAGGCAGGCCGGCGAGGAGGTGGGCCACCGGAGCTGGGCTGGGCCCACACGACGAAGGAGGCAGCCCGAGCGGGTGTTCGTCCTCCTCCTGCTCGAGCAGGGGAGGCGGCCATGGCAGGACGGCGCCGGCACCGGTCGGAAGGGAGGCGAGGAGAAGACCAGAGCAAGGCGGGAACGGGCAGATCCGGCCGGGAACCGGTGGATCCGGCCATCGGCGGCGGCGGGCGGGGTACTAGGCGACCCGAGGCTCCATGGCGGTGGTTGCCCTGCGAAGGAGAGAGACGGCATGAGAGAGAGCACGGGGAGGAAGGGAAGAAGGCCAGGCGGTGAGGGGCTCGCCTGAGAGATCACCGGCGTCGGCACCGCGGGCCCCGGCGACGAGCTGCAGCCTCGATGGGGCTCCTCCCCTCGAGCGGGAAACTGGAACGGGCGCGGTGGTGGGGATCCGGGCCTGCGCGGGCCGGCCGTGGGCTCACGGTCCCGTGCGACTGCGGGGAAGCTGGCGAGGTGGAGCAGGACACGTGGCACGACGCCACTGGCTTGGAGCGGCGGCTCTGCTGAGGTGGCGGCGCGCGATTGGCTGGGGTGAGGTGGAGGCTGGACGCGTCCGGCGGGCGCGGACATGTCCGGCGGCGGAGTGGGAAGAAGCTAGGGTTTGGACTGCGCGAAAAATCGGGGAGAGCCACATATTTATAGGTAGAGGGAGCTAGGAGAGTCCAAATGAGGTGCGGTTTTCGGCCACGCGATCGTGATCGAACGCTCTAAATGATGGAGCAGAGTTAGGTGGGTTTTAGGCCAAATTGGAGGGGTGTTGGGCTGCAACACACACGAGGCCTTTTCGGTCCCTCGGTTAACCGTTGGAGTATCAAACGAAGTCCAAATGGTACGAAACTTGACAGGCGGCCTACCGGTAGTAAACCAAGGCCGCTTGGCAAGTCTCGGTCTAATCCGGAAATGTTTAATCCCCACACACAAAAGAAAGGTAGAAAAGACCACCGGAGGAGAACGAAGCGCCGGAATGCAAAACGGACAACGGGGAAAATGCTCGGATGCATGAGACGAACACATATGCAAATGAAATGCACATGATGACATGATATGCAATGCATGACACGCAAGCAATGACAAGGCAACAACAGCGAATAACTGGACGACACCTGGCACATCGGTCTCGAGGTGTTACACCACATCGCTCCGGAATTGAGCGAGCAACCCCCTTTAAAGGAGGGGGGCATCGACTCCACGACGAGCTCTATCAATACAGAGGCGCCGGACACTTTGGTGGAAGCACTTCGACGTGCTTCCGTCATGGAGGAGCACTGTACCCTGATGGGTACGGTGGTTGAGAAGGTTCAGTCTGCCAAAAGCGGGCTGAACGAAGCCTTCACCAGCCTATTAACAGGCTTTGAGGTATGCGATGTAATACTCTTAGCCACTTTGCATATGCAAAAAATATGCCTGTGTATAGATAGTATCCCCTAAGACTCTATTTGGCTTTAAAAAAAGGTCGAACAGAGGATCAAGTAATATTCGCATGAGATAACATACTTGTCTATTTTGATAACCATGCTTCACTATTAGCGGCGACCGCCCAGGCCACCAAAGTATCCGAACTCAAGCGGAAGTTGGAGCTGGCCGACGAGGATCTTGTCCGTATCAACAAACGACTTGATGAGGCGCAGGGTATGGTTTGAAAAAGTGTTTACACACCTGAAGTAATATGCCAATGCGGAGTCTAATCTCCTATGTTGTCCTAATCATATTTGCAGGTAGTGCGACCAAGGTTGAGACCCCGAAGAGTGCCCTCGCCCAAGCAAGGAGTAGGCGCGGATGAGCCAAGCGGTCGCTGACAAAGCGGGTGCAGATTTAGAGGCCGAGCAGGTCACCCGCCGCAAGTATGAGGAGCGGGTGACCGAAGTGGAGCAGGAGCTCAAGGACGCCGCCAGCAAATACGAGGCCTTGGAGGAGAAGAATAAGGCCCAAGTGGCCAATCTCACCAAGGCTCTTCAGGAGGCCAAGGAGGCGCAGACCGAGTCCCGGGCGGCTCGCGAGGAGATCAAGCAGGCCGAATAGATAGCGGCTGGTAAGCCCCTTATTTTATAGAGTATATTTGGCGGTCGGAGATATGCTTTGCTCAATCAACTATGAAGTTCTCCAGACGCCTTTGTGGACCTTCCGATGAGTGCTGCCGACACCGCATAGTATTTTCGGGCCCAAGAAGGGAACACGACGGAGAAGCTCTTCTGGTCATAGTACCTGGCGCCGGAGCGGCCAACTCTGCTGAACAACCAGATGATGCAGCTGGCGGAGCTACATATGATGTGTGGTTTTGGCCATGAGAACAACCAGATGATGCAGCTGGCGGAGCTACATATGATGTCCAGTTTTGTCCATGAAGGACATTATAGTCTGGCTATGGCCAGCCGGACCCATTTCTAGTAGCTACTTCGGCCTGGTCAAGCTGTTTGGCGACGCTGATACGTCTCCGTCATATCTACTTTTCCAAACACTTTTGCCCTTGTTTTGGACTCTAACTTGCATGATTTGAATGTAACTAACCCGGACTGACGCTGTTTTCAACAGAATTGCCATGGTGTTATTTATGTGCAGAAACAAAAGTTCTCGGAATGACCTGAAACTTCACGGAACATCTTTTCGGAAATAATAAAAATCATTGCAAAAGATGAAGACCAGGGGGCCCACACCCTAGCCACGAGGGTGGGGGGCGCGCCTGCCCCCCTAGGGCGCGCCCCCTACCTCATGGCCCCCCTGGAACTCCTCCGACCTCAACTCCAACTCTATATATTTGGTTTCGGGGAGAAAAAAATTAGAGAGAAGGATTCCTCGTGTTTTACAATATGGAGCCGCCACCAAGCCCTAAAACCTCTCGGGAGGGCTGATCTGGAGTCCGTTCGGGGCTCCAGAGAGGGGAATCCGTCGCCATCGTCATCATCAACCATCCTCCATCACCAATTTCATCAACCAAAGTTATCTTGTTTCTGACCTTCTATGAGCATTTCCATCAAATTATAATCAGTATTCCATTGATAGCCTATGCTCATCCAGAAATTTTGGCTGAAATCACAGCTAAAAAGGAGATGCATTAGATGTTCATTAGGTTCATCATCACATAATTCACACTTGCTTGTCTCTACGTAAAAATTCTTCCTGCCTAGCAAATCTCTAGTGTTCAACCTATCTTGCAAGAGAAGCCAAAAGAAGAATTTGTGCCTTGGGAGTGTGCAGGACTTCCATATCCACTGAAATGGTTTAGGAGCATCAATAGGGTTTCCCATATATTCAAGATATATTCTCTTATTGGAATACTTTGATCCTCCCCATTGGAAATTCCATGTATCTGTAGCATTCTGGTTATCTCTGTTATTGATCATCAGTTTAAGATTGTTACTTTGTTGGACTGCAATTGTGGACATAGGCAGGTGAAATAAGTCATAAAATTCATTATCTTCCATGTTGCTGACAGATGCAATAGTGATATCAGGTTTTTTTTGCATAAGAGTATAGCTGGGGCATTGATTGTGAGAGAATATGTGAACACCATTTATCTGACCATAACTTGATTGTATTGCCATATCCAGCATAGCATATTGTCATGTCCTTGAATTCTTGCAAAATGGAGCAACAGTCTCTCCACCAGAAAGATCCCACCTTTGTCGGGAAACTAGGTACTTCATCATTGTCATAGTAATTGTTCCAGATAAGATTGACCCAAGGGATATCATGCTTGTTGAAGAATTTGAAAAGAAATTTTGTAAGCAACGTTTTGTTTTGTATGAGATCCAATACCCCCAAACCCCCTGCTTTTTGGGGCAAACAAACATTGTCCCATTTGACAAGGCAGTTACCTTTTTTATTGATGTCATTGCCATACCATAGGAAGTTTCTACCAGACTTTTCAAAATGATCCAGAATGGTGAGTGGTACTCTAATGCAGCACATAGCAAATATTGGCAGAGCTGCAATAATGGACTTGAGATGCACAAGTCTCCCAGAGTAAGACATCAAGGTAGCAATGCCAGAAAGCCTATGATCAAGCCTTGATACCATGGGCATCAAATCATAAACTTTAGGCCTTGTAGATCCCATTGGAAGACCAAGGTAAGTAAATGGCATGGCTTCTTTTTTGCAGTTGAAGGTATTTGCCAGGTCCTGTGCTTTATCATCAGAGATGTTGATAGGAACCATAGAGGATTTACTGAAATTAACAACAAGACTAGTGAATTTGGAAAAATTATCAAGGATCTCAATAAAAATCCTGATTTGTGTCACATCAGCTGGCAGGATGACTAAGGTATCATCCGCATACTGAATTATGGGGTAGCTCTCATTAAAGTTGGTCTCAATAGGCAAAGATAGTAGCCCATTCCTCCAAGCTTCATTAACCATGATTTGTAAAAGTTCTCCAACCATCACATATAGTAGGGGGGAGAAAGGATCTCCTTGTCTGACTCCACATTTGCATTTTATGCACTTACCAGGCACACCATTTAGTATGACAGAGGTTGTGGTCATAGATAGGATAGATGTGACCCATCTAATCCATTTGTTGCTAAATCCCAGATGCTTCATCATGAATAGGATGGCCTTATAGTTGACCTTGTCAAAAGCCTTAACAAAGTCAATCTTAAAGATGATGATTTCTTTCTTGGACTTGTGGCACATATGTATGTACTCAAAACTCCAAGCAAGGCAGTCTTGTATGTTCCTTGTCTTGGTAAAGCCATATTGATTCTTGCTAATTCTAGATATAATAATCTGTTGGGCTCTGTTAGCAAGAAGTTTGGTAAGTATTTTAATAGGCATACTAACAAGAGATATAGGCCTATAATCATCAGGAGTTTCTGGATTATCATTCTTAGGTATCAAAGTTATGTAGGCAGTGTTAACAGGCGCAAGAGATACACTTTCATTATATAAATCATTGATGAACCTGTAGAAATATTGCTTGATGATGTGCCAGCATTTCTTCATAAATAGGCCATTAAAACCATCAAGGCCAGGTGATTTATCATTGGGCATTTTATTGATGATATCATCAATTTCTTCTTTGGAAAAAGGTCTATCAAGCTCATGTAGATCATCTTCCATAGCAAGATGTGATATGTCAAAATTTTGTGTGCAATTTGTTTCAGTGCCAATCCTATTCTTGAAAGATGCCCAAATTATAGCAGCTTTATGATCATGGTCAAATACTTGCTGATCATCATTAGTCTTGAGATAAGTGATGTAGTTGTGCCTAAACACATAGGTGGCAATGGCATGAAAGAATTTAGTGTTTTCATCTCCAAGGTTTGCCCATCTGATGTTAGCCCTAATTCTCTAGTAAATTCTCTTAGCCTCTAGTAACTTGTTTGTATGTTTGATGAGCAAAACACTGAAATTCCTTTCAATCCTAGCCAGAGGTCTTTGTTCCTCAATACCATCCATTAGCTTCACATAGAAACAACAATTGTCAATAATTTTGTTTAATTGGGAGTATTGTTTACTCCATGCTTTCAGACCCCTCCTGATAGCTTTAAACTTGGCATTTAAATTTTTAGCAGAGTCAGAGAAGTGAGTGGAATTTAACCAGTGTTTCTCCATAGTCTCATGAAATCCACTAAATTCAGTCCAATATTCTTCAAATCTCAATATCTGGCTTTTGGGGATGTTGTTGTCAATTTGAATTTTGATAGGCACATGGTCAGATGTAATTTTTGCCAATGGTACAACCATAGTGGATGGGTGAGCAGTAGTCCAGTAGGGGCTGGTAAATATCCAATCTAACTTTTCCAAAAGTGGTTGATCCTGTTTGTTACTCCATGTAAAAGATCTTCCTTTGAGGGGGATTTCAACCAGGTCCAGATTGACAATAATATTGTTAAAGGTCATCATACTGGCAGGATCACCACCTGGTTTATTCCTATTTTCAGGGCTTCTGATGAAATTGAAATCACCAAGAATCATCCAAAGCTTAGACTGTTGCATATTCAGATTCATAAGCCAGTTACTGAATTCCAATTTCCCTTCAGTACAGTTAGGCCCATAAACATTAGTGACAAACCAACATGAGTTATCCAGATTAGATGTAAATTCAATGGTGATCTGAAAATAGTTTTGGGAAATTATTTTGCCCTTCATAATGATGCCATTCCAGATAGTGATCAAACCTCCAGAACTACCATTTGAAGGCGAAAAATAGAATTGGTTGAACCTTTTTGGACAGAAGTTCTTGATGTATGCATTATCAAATGAATCTCTCTTGGTTTCTTGAAAAGTCATGATGCAACATGCACTTTCATCAATTTTCCTTCTAATATCATTCCATCTAGTTGTGGAGTTAATACCTCTCACATTCCATTTTAAGATATTCCAACTCCTATTCATGGCAAATATTTGGATAGCTGCATTGGTTCATATTATGAAAAGCATAATATGAAGTTCCAGAACATTTAGTGGTGCAACTGCTGTAGAATGTATCATATATATAACAGCCACCATGATGCAAGAGGAGGTGCATGGATAGGAAGGAAAATACCAAACTGTTTTGGCTCATAGGACAACAAGTTTGACTGACAGATGGCCCACAGAGACAAAGGTAGCAAATAGCATACTTATTATAGACCAAAATGATAGCTGATGCACGCAGGCATCCAAATAACAGAGTAGAGCAAATAAAGCACATGGAAATCATAACTAGATGGCAGTTAGGGGAGCCAACAATGCCCACATAGCAGCAACAACTTCTATTCATCAGAACTGTCATAGTGCAGGGCACTAGGTGACACTTCATGAGGTGCCATCTTACATGGGCCAGTGCCACTAGCCTGCAGAGTCTTCATGGGTATTTCTGGTGGAGGGGGAGCCTGCTTGTTGATAACCACTGCATCAAACTGGGGGCCCAAGTTGACAGTGACAGCTTTCTTCAATTTCTTAGGGCACTACTGAGAATTGTGATCCATCCTAACATCCTTGTTGTTGGCAATAGCAGCAGCCTGGCCCTTGAAACCATTGGTGAGCTTGGCAATCCTGTTGCTCCTCCTACAGAAAGAATCATCAATGATTTTCTTCTTTTTCTGCCTGTTTGAGGGTTTCTGAACTTCAGAGAATTCCTGGCCTGTAATCTCCTCAATACTGAAAGAACTGGTGTTTATAGGAGGCTCATCCTGGATGGTCTGAATCTGTAAGAAGCACCTTTTGTTATTGCCATTTGTGCCCACCACATCAACCACATTGCACGAAGCATTCACAACCTTACTGCCACCAAGCTTGGGTATGATGTCCTGAGCATTTGTCACCAGATTTTCAATAAGTTCCTGAAGAACATTGATGTGCTCAGTTGCTCCTTCAACAGAGATGTTACTTGTTTGCACATGCTGAGCACTACTAGAGGAAGGCAAGTCATTGTAGCTCATGCTGCTGTTCTTTGGGAGAAACACAGGGCTGGGAGCATTCTGTGTGCTGGGCTGGGGCGTATGATTAATTGGGATGTAATTAGGCCCAAGTGTCTCATGTGGAGCAACATAGTGTGTGCTAGAGAGTATCTGAATAGGATCCTGAGCATCCTCCCTAGCTGGTGCCTCCACATGATTGACAACACTGTGATCCACAGCAGCATCCAAGTGATCATCAGCCTGGATCACATACTTGAGCATGAACAGGAACAGATCCTACACAAGTGTCACTCCAAGGCTTACGGAGGACACCATGCTGGAGATAGAACCGCGAACAAGGTATTACAATCTGGTTTTTATTGGACTACTCTCTTCAAAGATGCTTATAAGTTTGTCATGTCTTGTGATGAATGTCAAAGAATTGGTAACATTAGTAGACGTCAGGAAATGCCAATGAATTATTCACTTGTTATTGAACCATTCAATGTTTGGGGATTTGATTATATGGGACATTTTCCTTCCTCCAATGGGTATACACATATTTTGGTTGTTGTTGATTATGTTACTAAGTGGGTACAAGCTATTCCAACTAGTAGTGATGATCACAACACTTCTATTAAAATTCTTAAAGAAGTTATTTCCCAAGGTTTGGAGTCCCTAGATATTTAATGACTGATGGTGGTTCACATTTTATTCATGGTGCTTTCCGTAAATTGCTTGCTAAGTATGATGTTAACCACATAATTGCATCTCCTTATCATCCTCAGTCTAGTGGACAAGTAGAATTAAGTAACGAAGAAATAAAATTGATCTTGCAATAGACTGTTAATAGATCTAGAAAGAATTGGTCTAAGAAACTTGATGATGCACCATGTGCTTTTAGAACTGCCTATAAGAATCCTATGGGTATGTCTCCATATAAAATGGTTTATGGGAAAGCATGTCACTTACCTCTCGAACTAGAACATAAAGCTTATTGGGCAATTAAAGAGCTCAATTATGATTTCAAACTTGCCAGTGAGAAGAGGTTATTTGACATTAGCTCACTTGATGAATGGAGAACCCAAGCCTATGAAAATGCCAAGTTGTTTAAAGAAAAAGTTAAGAGATGGCATGACAAAAGAATACAAAAGCGTGAGTTTAATGTGGGTGACCATGTCTTGCTATACAATTCTCATTTAATATTTTTTGCAGGAATACTTCTCTCTAAATGGTAAGGGCCTTACATTATCGAGGAAGTTTATTGTTCCTGTGCCATCAAGATCAACAACGCCGAGGGCAATAACCCGAAGGTGGTGAATGGGCAAAGAATCAAACATTATATCTCAGGTACACCCATAAATGTTGAAACTAATATTATTCATACCATAACATCGGAGGAGTACATAAAGGAAACCTTCCAGAACGCTCCAGAACCCTAGAAAGGAATAGGTATGTGGTACGGTAAGTAAACTGACTCCAAAAGTTTTCCAATGGCAATTTTACTCCATTTTGGAATATTAAAAAAGGAAAATAAGAAGTAGTCCGAATAACGCACGAGGAGGCAACAAGCCGTGGGGGCATGCTCTACCCCCCTGGGCGCGCCTCCTAGGCTTGTGGCCACCTCGTGTGCCCTTCGGACTCTGTTTTTTTTCCAGAATACTTGTTTTGCACAGTAAAAATTCATTATATAATCTCCCGAAGGTTTTGACCATCGTATCATGGCAATATCCTCTGTTCTTGTTTCGAGCTATTTCTACAGCAGATTCAAAGCAATATGTCTTTGCAAGAGTCGGTTGGGGAGACTCGTGTCTCTCACCCGACACCAGATCCAAGAGAATACAGCGAAGCTAATCCCATTGGGTGGTCAATGGAGGAAGAGATGGAAGCTGACCTAGAAAGAGTGGATGCCATGGAAGAGAGCAAGAAGCACCTCTCTCCCTCAACCTAATGGTGGGCATGAAGAATTCACGAGCTCAGTCCTTCCGGATTCGGTCAAACCTCCCGGTGCTAAATTTATCTCTTATAATAACTTGAAGAGTGTTGCTTTTTCCTCTGCAGCTAAGATGCATCCATGGGTGGACAGTGCTCTAACTGCCACAGGCAAACTCCACAAGAAAATTATGGATCTCAAGTAGCAAAATTCATCTCGAAGAAGAGAATCGCATCCTGAAGGGAATTATTGCCAAGAATATTGCACCATCACCTCCGAAAAAGGAGACTTGAGTACATGGGTATGGGCACTCCCCTTGGCTTGTGCCAAGCTTGGGGGAGGTGCGCCGGCATCGTATCACCATCACATCTTTATCTTTATCGTTTATCTTAGTTCGATCCTTTTGGTTTTATCGTCATCTAGTAGAACAAAAGTTTTAGTATGATTTAGTCTTTGAGTTTTGGTTTTTGATCTATCTATGTAATCGAGTCCGAGAGTTATATAATAAAGAGTAGTTTTGAGTTGAGGGCTTTGCCTTCTTGCCTTGATCTTAGAAAAGAAAAGAAAAGGAATAAAAGAAGTAAAAAGATTATATAATGATCTTATGGAGAGTGATGACTTCACATATAAGGAGTATGATGAATAAAATTTGTTGAGAATTGACAAACATAGTATTGGCCATTGTTGCAATTAATAGGAAGTAATAAATAAAGAGAGGTTTCACATATAAATATACTATCTTGGACATCTTTTGTGATTGTGAGCACTAATTAAAATATTATATGCTAAAAAGTTGATGTTGGACAAACAAGACAACATAATGGGTTATGTTTTCTTATATCCGAATAGAAGTTATATTGTCATGGATCCTCCAACATGTTGAGTTTGCTTCTCATCCTATGCTAGCCAAATCTTTTGCACCAAGTAGAGATACTACTTGTGTATCCAAAACCCATTAAACCAGTTTTTCCATGAGAGTACACTATATCTACCTATGGATTGAGTAAGATCCTTAAAGTAATTAAGTTGTCATCGGTGCAAGCAATAAAAATTGCCCTCTAAATATGTATGATCTTTTAGTGTGAAGAAAATAAACTTTATACGAACTTGTGATATGGAAGAAATAAAAGCGACGGACTGCATAATAAAGTTCTTTATCACAAGCGGCAATATAAAGTGACGTTCTTTTGCATTACGATTTTGTGCATCCAAACATAAAAGCGCATGACAACCTCTGCTTCCCTCTGCGAAGGGCCTATCTTTTACTTTTACCTTCTACCTTTATACAAGAGTCATGGTGATCTTTGATACGTCTCCATCGTATCTACTTTTCCAAACACTTTTGCCCTTGTTTTGGACTCTAACTTGTATGATTTGAATGGAACTAACCCGGACTGATGCTGTTTTCAGCAGAATTACCATGATGTTATTTTATGTGCAGAAAACAAATATTCTTAGAATGACCTGAAACTCCACGGGAGGTCTTAGAAAAAATAATAAAACATCCTCGCCAAATATGAAGTCCAGGGGGGCCACACCCTTTCCACGAGGGTGGGGGCGCCCCCCCTAGGGCGCGCCCCCTACCTCGTGGCCCCCCTGTTGACCCTCCGATGCCAACTCCAATTCTATATATTTGCTTTCGGAGAGAAAAAATCAGAGAGAAGAAATCATCGCGTTTTATGATATGGAGCCGCCGCCAAGCCCTAAAACCTCTCGGAAGGGCCGATCTGGAGTCCGTTCGGGGCTCCGGAGAGGGGGATTCGTCGCCGTCGTCATCAACAACCATCCTCCATCACCAATTTCATGATGCTCACCGCCGTGCATGAGTAATTGCATCGTAGGCTTGCTGGACGGTGATGGGTCGGATGAGATTTATCATGTAATCGAGTTAGTTTTGTTAGGGTTTGATCCCTAGTATCCATTATGTTCTGAGATTGATGTTGCTATGACTTTGCTATGCTTAATGCTTGTCACTAGGGCCCGAGTGCCATGATTTCAGATCTGGACCTATTATGTTTTCATGAATATATGTGAGTTCTTGATCCTATCTTGCAAGTCTATAGTCACCTACTATGTGTTATGATCCGGCAACCCCGAAGTGACAATAATCGGGACCACTCCCGGTGATGACCGTAGTTTGAGGAGTTCATGTATTCACTATGTGCTAATGCTTTGTTCCGGTTCTCTATTAAAAGGAGGCCTTAATATCCCTTAGTTTCCAATAGGACCCCACTGCCACGGGAGGGTAGGACAAAAGATGTCATGCAAGTTCTTTTCCATAAGCACGTATGACTATATACGGAATACATGCCTACATTACATTGATGAACTGGAGCTAGTTCTGTGTCACCCTATGTTATGACTGTTACATGATGAACCGCATCCGGCATAATTATCCATCAATGATCCGGTGCCTACGAGTTTTCCATATACTGGTTTACGCTTATTTACTTTTCCATTGCTACTGTTACAATCACTACAAATACCAAAAACATTACTTTTGCTGTCTTTACTTTTGTTGCCGCTACCACCACTATCATATTACTTTGCTACTAAACACTTTGCTGCAGATACTAAGTTTCCAAGTCTGGTTGAATTGACAACTCAGCTGCTAATACTTGAGAATATTCTTTGACTCCCCTTGTGTCGAATCAATAAATTTGGGTCGAATACTCTACCCTTAAAAACTGTTGCGATCCCCTATACTTGTGGGTTATCAAGACAAATTTCTGGCGCCGTTACAGGGGAGCATAGCTCTATTCTTTGAGTCACTTGGGATTTATATCTGCTGGACACTATGAAGAACTTGAGAGATCCAAAAACCAAGATCTATCCCTCAACTACGAGGGGAGGTAAGGAACTGCCATCTAGCTCTGCACTTGATTCACCTTCTGTTATGAGTAAGTTTGCGACACCTACACTTGGTTCTGCTATTCATTCTGATATGTCGCATGTTATTGATGATGCCACTTCTGCTATGCATGATACTTATGATGAAACTGCTTCTATGCATGATACTACTGTGCCCCTTAGTGAATTTCTTGATGAAAAAATTGCCAGGGCTAGAGAAAAAGAAATTATTGAATCTGAATACGATGATGATAGTGATGATGAAAATATGACTGTTATTCCTGAAGGTTCTCTTTTTGATATGGAATCTTCTGCTGCTATTTCTGCTTGCAGAGATAGATATGAGCTTAAGAGGTTATTAATTAAATGGAACAAAGAATCACTTAGAGATAGAATGAGACCTGACCCTACTTTTGCTACTTCACCTATATGTGTTCCTGATAAAGATTATGAATTCTCTGTTGATCCTGATATAATTACTTTGGTTGAATCTGATCCGTTTTATGGCTATGAATCTGAAACTGTTGTGGCACATCTTACTAAGTTAAATGATATAGCTGCCCTGTTCACTAATGATGAGAGATCACGTTACCTCTATTTACTCAAAAATATTTCCGTTCTCATTAATGGGCAATGCTAATATATGGTTTAATTCTCTTGATCCTGGTTGTGTGCATAGTCCCCAGGATATGATTTACTACTTCTCTACTAAATATTTCCCTGCTCATAAGAAACAAGCTGCTTTGAGGGAAATATACAACTTTGTGCAAATTAAAGAAGAGAGTCTCCCATAAGCTTTGGGGAGGCTTCTCAAGTTACTTAATGCTTTGCCTGATCATCCTCTTAAGAAACCTGAAATACTTGATATCTTTTATAATGGACTAACCGATGCCTCCAGAGATTACCTGGATAGTTGTGCTGGTTCTCTTTTCAGGGAAAGAACACCAGATAAAGCTGAAATTCTATTGAATAATATGCTGACAAATGAAAATAATTGGGCACCTCCTGAGCCAGCTCCTGCTCTAATTACTGAGCCTATCCCTAAAACAACTCCGAAGAAGAGAGGTGTTTTATTTCTCAGTCCCGAAGATATGCAAGAGGAAAAGAAATCTATGAAAGAAAAAGGTATTAAAGCTGAAGACGTTAAGAATTTACCTCCTATTGAAGAAATACATGGTCTTAATTCACCGCCTGTTGAAGAAACATATGATCTTAATTATTTATTTACTGAAGAACCTCCTGATCCTGATATCCCGACACAGGTAGTAAAGGTAAATTCTCTCTATAGATATGATAAGGCTGAAGTCCCTCCTACTAAAATTGCTAGTCAGTGCTTGGATGAGTTTGATAACTTTATGTATAAGCAAGATGACTTCAATGCTTATTTTGGTAGACAATTAAAAGAAAATGCTTATATGATTAGACGTTTGGGTGATTATATGGTTGATATTAAAGGTGAACTTAAACTTGTTAGCAAACATGCTTCTATGGTTACCACCCAAGTAGAACAAGTACTTAAAGCTCAAAAAGAAGTGCTTGATGAAATGAATAGTAAGAAAAATGATTATGCTGTTAGAGTGGCTACTAGAACTAGTAGAATGACTCAGGAACCTTTGTATCCTGAAGGCCACCCTAAGAGAATCGAGCAAGATTCTCAATGAAATAATATTGATGTTCCTAGTTCTTCTAAAAATAAGAAGAAGAAAAATGATAGAACGGTGCAAACTTCTAGTGAACCTATTGCTGAACCACCTGATAATCCAAATGATATATCTATGTCTGATGCTGAAACACAATCTGGTAATGAGCATGAACCTAGTAAAAATATTAATGATGATGTTCATGATGATGCTCAACCTAGTAATGATAATGATGTAGAAATTGAACCTACTGTTGATCTTGATAACCCACAATCAAAGAATCAACGTTATGATAAAAGAGACTTTGTTGCTAGGAAACATGGTAAAGAAAGGGAACCTTGGGTTCAGAAACCCATGCCCTTTCCTCCAAAACCATCCAAGAAAAAGGATGATGAGGATTTGGAGCGCTTTGCTGAAATGATTAGGCCTATCTTTTTGTGTATGAGATTAACTGATGTGCTCAAAACAAATCCTTATGCTAAATATATGAAAGATATCATTACTAATAAAAGAAAGATACCGGAAGCTGAAATTTCCACCATGCTTGCTAATTATACTTTTAAGGGTGGAATACCAAAGAAACTCGGAGACCCCGGAGTGCCTACTATACCTTGCTCCATTAAAATAAATTATATTAAAACTGCTTTATGTGATCTTGGAGCCGGTGTTAGTGTTATGCCTCTCTCTTTATATCGTAGACTTGACTTGAATAAGCTGACACCTACTGAAATATCTTTGCAAATGGCTGATAAATCAACTGCTATACCTGTCGGTATTTGTGAGGATGTGCCCGTTGTGGTTGCAAACATTACTATTTTAACGGACTTTGTTATTCTTGATATTCCCGAGGATGATAGTATGTCTATTATTCTTGGAAGACCTTTTCTTAATAATGCAGGGGCTGTTATTGATTGCAACAAAGGCAGTGTCACTTTTCATGTTAATGGTAATGAGCATACGGTACACTTCCCGAGGAAACAACCTCAAGTTCATAGTATCAACTCTATTGGAAAAATTCCATCAATTATATTTGGAGGTTTTGAATTTCCTCTTCCTACTGTCAAAAATAAATATGATATTCTTATTATTGGGGATGTGCATATCCCCGTTGAGGTAACTTAGTGTTATTCGAAATTTCTCCGGTTTCATGATTATCGGAATGAGTTTATTAACAAGACTTGATCAACCTTGTTAGTGGATTCTTTTTTATAAGCATAAGATGGATGAAACTAGAAGCACAAACTTCTGTACCCTCTCTATATTTTCTGTTATTTATATTAAATAAAGTAAAAATAGTATTTTTCTGTTTGTTTCCTGACTTATCCGTGCAATATAAAAATATCCCGAAAATAAAAGTCCTCAAAATGCCATGCCAATTTAATATGATTTTTTCGAGAATATTTGAGGATTTACTGTGCAAAAATTACCGCGGGAGGAGCTGCCACCTGGTCACGAGGGTGGTGGGCGTGCCCCCTACCTCGTGGGCCCACAGTGGCCCTCCTCCACTTATCCCAGCACCCATCTTCTTCCTCTATCTCACACAAACCCGAAAAACCAACTCAAGCACGAGTTCCAGCCACTTTTGCTGCGATTTTCGATCTCCTTGCTCAAAGCACCTCTCTCAAAACTTCTTGGGGAGATTGTTCCTTGGTATGTGACTCCTCCATTGGTCCAATTAGTTTTGTTCTAGTACTTTATTCTTTGCAAATTTGTGCTGCATAGGTGACCATGTTCTTAAGCTTGCATGTCAAATTTATACGGTTCCAAGTAGTTCTAATGCTTGATATAGGCTCTAGGCACTTGTAGGAGTAGTTACTATCAGTTTTATTGAGTTCGGTTTACTTTTATTTTTGAAGTTGCTAAAAATTTCAGATTGTTTCAGAAAAATGATGAGGAGATTATTGAGGGGCTCATCAGGCCAAAGCTCAAAGGAAAAGGCACCTAAGCCTAAGTATAATTTGCCACGCACCACGGAGATTCGGGCGTGTGAATGGCCTTCTGAAGATTTCTTGAGAGCAGCCGGTATCTATGAAGATTTTCATGAATTGGCTCACAATGCAGGCCTCACTGCTTTCCTCCACGACCAATGTGATCAGTATCTCTTACTTACAAATACCTTTGTGCAAAACTTTTATTTTCACCCTAGGAACTCACCACCTACGGTGGAATTTCATTTATATGATGAGCCTAAGGAGATGTCACTTTTTGATTTCTGTCGGATTTGTTTAGTCCCTTTTGAGGGCAAGACAGAAGAACCACATCATGATGATGTGGCTGGGTTTATTGATAATATCACTGTAGGAGAAACCAGGAAGGTTTCCGATGCACGAATCACTAGCATACATTTTCCTGCTTTGCGTTACTTTGCATTATTTGCTAGTTGTTTAATTGGACGCGGAAATTCTGGAAACCTTAGTATCCCTGATTTAATTATTCTACTTCAAGGTTTATATAGTGATAACACTTTTAGTTTGGGCGGTATTATTGCTAGACGGTTAAATATGAACCGTACTAAGGGTCCCATCTTTGGAGGCATTTATGCTACACGCCTAGCTACACATTTTAACATACCTATTAGGCATGCTGAGAAGGAAGAAAAAGTGCTACCCCATGTTTATCTAGATTATAAAAGTATGGTGGCACATGATTTTATTGTTAAGAATAGGGCAGGGGAGCTTAGATATCAATTGTTCTTTAATAAACATCATCCTGAGACTATTACCTTGCCTGCTCCTTCTTTGTTTGATTTGACTGTAGGCACGTACCTTGTTCCGTTGACGGCTATTCACGCCTACCGGAACCCTGCACCGGTCGAGGAGCCAGAACAGGAACCACAAGATGAGCCTCCATGACAATCTGTTTATTCTTGGGATCCAGAGATGACTGTCAGCCAGTGGCGGTCAGAGTCTTCTTCTTCATCACAGTATGATCCCAACTATTCCTCTTCATCATAGTACGACCCCAACAACTATTATTATGGATATCCGCCAGGCCAGCCGTGGCCATAGACCAACTTAGGCCAAAAGCCTAAGCTTGGGGGAGTACGTATTTCTCACCGACATTACATTTATGTTCACACACACTCATTGCTAGATGTCGGTGCTCATACTTTTTCATTGTAATATCCATGCTAGTTTATTTTCTTTTTTTTGCTTTCTTCTTGTGTGTTTGTTAAACCTTAAGAAAAACCAAAAAAATTAGTAGTAGTTTATTTTTCTGCTGTAGTAGTAATAATTAAAAAGAAAACCCAAAAATATTTCCCGTTCTTCTTCTGCTTGTTGGGAGCTTTCCCGTGTAAATAGTTTTAGTTCTTTTCTTTCTTTGGGGTCGGTAGGAGAATACCATAATTAAATTGTTGAAGTGGCTCTTATATGCATTATTGTTGATTTAACCCAGAGCCTGTATTGCCTTGTCTTCTCCTGTTTATTGAATGCTCGCAGATTTCAGCTTAGTCCAATGCACGTACACTCTTATTATTATTCACACCGTTCGGTCGTGCAAGCGAAAGGCAATTATGATGATATATGATGGACTGACTGAGATAAGAAAAGCTGGTATGAACTCGACCTCTTTTGTTTTTGTAAATATGATGAGTCCCGCGTTCTTGATTCAGCTTATTATGAATAAACATGTTTGTAATGACAATTAGAGATCATAGTTGCTTGTGCCATGCTTGATTAGCTATGAGTTATAATGATTTACCTTGTATGCCAACATGCTATTGAGATGATTATGATGTGGTATGATGGGGTGGTATCCTCCTTTGAATGATTTAAGTGACTTGACTTGGCACATGTTCACGCATGTAGTTGAAATAAAATCAAAATAGCCTTCACGATATTTATGTTCATGGCGGATTATATCCTACTCATGCTTGCATCCAATGTTTATTAATTTTAATGCATGCACAAGGCTGTTGTCGCTCTCTAGTTGGTCGCTTCCCAGTCTTTTGCTAGCCTTCACTTGTACTAAGCGGGAATACTACTTGTGCATCCAATCCCTTAAACCCCAAAGTTATTCCAGATGAGTCCACTATACCTTCCTATATGCGGTATCTACCTGCCGTTCCAAGTAAATTTGTATGTGCCAAACTCTAAACCTTCAAATAAACATTCTGTTTTGTATGCTCGAATAGCTCATGTATCAACAAAGGCTGTCCTTATCTTCCGTGTTAGGCGGGTTATTCTCAAGAGGAGTGGACTCCGCTCCTCACTCACGAGAAAATGGCTGGTCACCGGGATGCCCAGTCCCATGCTTTATGCAAACTAAATCAAAATTAATTGCAAACAAAACCCCCCCTGGGACCTGATGTATGTTGGAGGCACTCGTTGTTTCGAGCAAGCCATGGATTGATGCTTGTTGGTGGAGGGGGAGTATAATCTTTACCATTCTATTTGGGAACCGCCTATAATGTGTTTAGCATGGAAGATATCGCCATCTCTTAGTTGTTACATTGACAATGAAAGTATACCGCTCAAAATACAATTTATCTCTATTTCAAAACCGAGCTCTGGCTCCTCTAAAAATCCCTGCTTCACTCTGCGAAGGGCCTATCCATTTACTTTTATGCTGAGTCATCACTCTCTTATTAAAAAGCACTAGCTGGAGAGCACAACCGTCATTTGCATTCATCACTGTTAATTTACATTGGGTGTGACTATGATTGGATCTCTTTTACCATGAATTACAATGTCTAGTCAGTCCTTGATCTTTAAAGGTGCTCTGCATTTATGTTTTGCGGTCTCAGAAAGGGCTAGCGAGATACCATCTTGTTATATCATATTATGATTGTTTTGAGAAAGTGTTGTCATCCGAGATTTATTATTATGACTTGCTAGTTGATTATGCTATTGATATGAGTAATGATGAGACCTGAGAATTATTGCAGATGTGGTTAGTTATGATCTATGCTGAAAACTTGAATGCTGGCTTGACATAGTTACAACAATAAGAGCAAACAGAGTTTGTAAAAGTTTTTCTTCCTTTCAGTTTGTCAACTGAATTGCTTGAGGACAAGCAAGGGTTTAAGCCTGGGGGAGTTGATACGTCTCCGTCGTATCTACTTTTCCAAACACTTTTGCCCTTGTTTTGGACTCTAACTTGTATGATTTGAATGGAACTAACCCGGACTGACGCTGTTTTCAGCAGAATTACCATGATGTTGTTTTATGTGCAGAAAACAAATATTCTCGGAATGACCTGAAACTCCACGGGAGGTCTTAGAAAAAATAATAAAAAATCCTCGCCAAATATGAAGTCCAGGGGGCCCACACCCTTTGCACGAGGGTGGGGGGCACCCCCCCTAGGGCGCGCCCCCCTACCTCGTGGGCCCCCTGTTGACCCTCCGACGCCAACTCCAACTCTATATATTTGCTTTCGGAGAGAAAAAAATCAGAGAGAAGAAATCATCGCGTTTTACGATACGGAGCCGCAGCCAAGCCCTAAAACCTCTCGGGGGGCTGATTTGGAGTCTGTTCGGGGCTCCGGAGAGGGGGATTCGTCACCGTCGTCATCATCAACCATCCTCCATCACCAATTTCATGATGCTCACCATCGTGCGTGAGTAATTGCATCGTAGGCTTGCTCGACGGTGATGGGTTGGATGAGATTTATCATGTAATCGAGTTAGTTTTGTTAGGGTTTGATCCCTAGTATCCATTATGTTCTGAGATTGATGTTGCTATGACTTTTCTATGCTTAATGCTTGTCAGTAGGGCCCGAGTGCCATGATTTCAGATCTGAACCTATTATGTTTTCATGAATATATGTGAGTTCTTGATCCTATCTTGCAAGGCTATAGTCACGTACTATGTGTTATGATCCGGCAACCCCGAAGTGACAATAATCGGGACCACTCCCGGTGATGATCGTAGTTTGAGGAGTTCATGTATTCACTATGTGCTAATGCTTTGTTCCGGTTCTCTATTAAAAGGATGCCTTAATATCCCTTAGTTTCCAATAGGACCCCGCTGCCACGGGAGGGTAGGACAAAAGATGTCATGCAAGTTCTTTTCCATAAGCACGTATGACTATATACGGAATACATGCCTACATTACATTGATGAACTAGAGCTAGTTCTGTGTCACCCTATGTTATGACTGTTACATGATGAACCGCATCCGGCATAATTATCCATCACTGATCCGGTGCCTACGAGTTTTCCATATACTGGTTTACGCTTATTTACTTTTCCGTTGCTACTGTTACAAGCACTACAGAATACCAAAAACATTACTTTTGCTGTCTTTACTTTTGTTGCCGCTACCACCACTATCATATTACTTTGCTACTAAACACTTTGCTGCAGATACTAAGTTTCCAGGTGTGGTTGAATTGACAACTCAGCTGCTAATACTTGAGAATATTCTTTGGCTCCCCTTGTGTCGAATCAATAAATTTGGGTTGAATACTCTACCCTCGAAAGCTGTTGCGATCCCCTATACTTGTGGGTTATCAATCTTCACCTTTCTTTTTTACACTTTTTCTTTTTGACAAGTGATACATCTCCATCGTATTTACTGTCCCAAACTCTCTTGCCCTTGTTTTGGACTCTAATTTGCATGATTTGAATGGAACTAACCCGAACTGATGTTGTTTTCAGCATAATTGCCATGGTGTTATTTTTGTGCAGAAATAAAAGTTCTCGGATTGACCTGGAAATTTACGGAGAATTTTTGTGGAATATATAAAAATACCGGCGAAAAAAGTTACCAGAGGGGGCCACCCAGAGGCCACAAGCCCTGGGGGCGCATGATACGTCCATTTTGCATCATGTTTACCTATTGTTATTTATATTGTTTTTATGTATAATAATGCTTTTTGTAGTATTTCTAATGCCTTTTCTCTTATAATATGCAAGGTACACACAAAAAGGGAGAATACAGGCAGCTGGAAATCTGGACCTGAAAAAGCTACGCCAGGCTACTTATTCTGCACAACTCCAAACGAGCCGAAACTTTACGGGGATTTTTTATGGAATATATAAGAAATATTGGAGCCAATAAGTGCCAGAGGGGGCCCACCAGGTGGGCACAACCCACCTGGGCGCGCCAGGAAGCCCAGGCGCGCCCTGGTGGGTTGTGCCCTCCTTGGCCCACCTCCGGTGCCCCTCTTCTGGTATAGAAGTCATTTTGACCTAGAAAAAAAGTAAGGAGAGGACTTTCGGGACGGAGCGTCGATGTCTCGAGGCGGAACTTGGGCAGGAGCACTTTTGCCCTCCGGCGGAGCGATTCCACAGGGGGAACTTCCCTCCTGGAGGGGGAAATCATCATCATCATCACCAACAACTCTCCCATCTTGGGGAGGGAAATCTCCATCAACATCTTAAACATCACCATCTCCTCTCAAACCCTTGTTCATATCTTGTGTTCAACCTTTGTACCAGAACTATAGATTGGTGCTTGTGGGTGACTAGTAGTGTCCACTACTGCAGGATGCTGCTAACGCGACACTACGATCAGAGACCCTTCAGAAACTGTGTGCGATGCAATAATCGCAAACGGTGGTGTATGAAAACTGTCAAAAAGGTGCAAAATGTTTGCGATGGAGGATGCATCAAACACAGTTCAGATTTTAGTTGCATGTGCGATGAAGGGCATACGGTTCAGTTCAATTAACCGTTTGTGATGAGGAGGAACAAAATAAACGGGCAGCCAGATGAAGGCGTGTGTGATACACAACATACGGTTCACTCGGATGAACTGTTTGTGATTAGGCAAAACAAAAGAAACGGGTAGCCAGATGAAGGTGTGTGTGATATACAGCATACGTTCACTCGGGTGAACTGTTTGTGATTAGGCAACACAAAAGAAACGGTCAGCCAGATCAAGGTGTGTGTGCGATATACGGCATGCGGTTCACTTGGATGAACTGTTTGCGTTGACACAAGATAACAGAAACGGTTCAACTTAACAAGACGTGTGTGTTGTGCGATGGGATTCCATACAGGACAACAACATATATATATATACACACACACTTATAAGGACATGCTTGCATAACCAAATTAAACATCCACTTACATAGGTGGCTACTACAACCATGGCATTTTCACACACCAAAGTAAACTATTACATGCATAATTATATAGGTGGCTACTACACACATGGCATTTCCACACACCAACAATAAAGTAAACTATATATTACATGCATGATTAACTAGCATAAACGATCATGTGATCATCATCTACTTCTTGTGACGCTTGCTCTGCTTGTGGCTTGATCCGGGCTCGTCGATTTTGGTAACGAGGCACTTCCTCATGTCAACAATCTGCATGTGCATCTCGTAGCATGTGTACATGCTCTTGGCCGCGAACCTGATGTGAGGTTCATCCAGTTGTCGCATCCAGGCCCCGTGCCAGGATACGGGACTTGTTCTCTGGGCATCCCGCTTCATCTTTTTGTAGTAGGGTCGATGATGGCCGAGGCGAGTTCGACCAGGGAGTCCTTCTTCGTGCTACCCCAGACCTTGATAACCACCTGATCCATAGGGATATTACCTAAAACCTCATCATGCCAAAACCCTCCATGGACATGAGGGAGTGGATGGGGGTTACCACCATCAGGGGGCAGAGGATCCTCATCTCCCCCATGCTGACCAATCAGTTCCCGAGACAAAATATATGTTGGACAGGTCCATGAGTCACCATAGCCCACATCATCAAGATTTCTCAGCACAACTAAGCTAACTGGTATGGTGTCCACATTCATAACCCTTAGCTTAACAACAACCCTTGACTTGTCCCTAGGATCTTTGTTCCATATCAGAAATCGACCATAGGGTAAAACAGTACGGCTAATGACCCCCACATCCCAGCATTCCAGAGGATAGTTCATGAGCATTATCCAGATATCATGGGTAAAAGTAATGCTACGGTAGTTCAAGCCTCTGTCCTGCCTGCTAACTCTAAGAACAGAATCCCCAATCTGAAACGGACTGAGACTGACGGCAGTATCGCGTGAGCAAGCAGTGGTAAACTGAATAAGAGCAGTGCCCATACCATAGCGAGATGTGTAGTTGATGCGCCATCCGTGCCCCTCCAGGTAGTTGGTGATCAGAGCAATGGCGCCATGAAACTCCTCTGCAGATACCTCAGGTACGAGTGTGGCGATTGCCCACTCATCGCAGACCATTGGGAGCTCACCTCCAGGCACCACATATCCACAACGAGCACGAAGAGGGCCAGGTGGGAGGATTGTAGTGCCGAGAGGAAGGTGGGGGAGAGGATTGCAAGGGAAGCAGGCCATCTCGGAGGTTGGAGCTGCGGCTGGCGGAGCAGGGGAAGCAAGACAGAGGGGAGAAGCCGAGGAGACTAGTCTTGCCAGTTGAAAGACCAAAAGATTACTATGGCTCCTAATCTTGGGAGTTTTGCTACTCCCAGCAACAACTTCATGCGTGAACCTATAGCACAACTTGAGGTTGTAGCCTAAGTATGAGATCAAACCGAACTTAGTTTCCATGGTTCAACAGGATCAATTTGGAGGCTCTACTTCTGAGGATGCTGGTATGCACCTACACAATTTCACCGAATTGTGCAACATGACACGCATAAAGGATTATGATCTTGACGCTCTGAAATTGCGTCCATTTCCTTTCTTTTTGAGAGGAAAAGCTAAGGAATGGCTTCTAGTTCTACCTAGAGGCAGTATTACTTTGCTAATTATTGCAGTAATTTTTTATCTAAGTTTTGTCCACCTAAAAAATTATGCAATTACGTTCTCAGATTACAGGTTTCAAGCAAGAAGAATGTGAGCCACTAGCGCTTGCGTGGGATAGAATGAAAAAAGCTATAAGAAACTGTCTCAATCATGGATGAAGGAATGGTTAATGCTTCATATGTTTCATAATGGCTTAAATCATATGTCAAAAACTATGTTTGATACAACCGCAGATGGAACAAGCATGGAAAAGTCCATAGAAGATGTTAAGAAACTACCATAAGGCCTTATACAATGCAAGGTGCTTGGAAAAATAAACCAGGTTTTTCTTAACCATCGGTGCTTATTTGTATAGGGCAGACGCTTAATTAGACATGTCTTCTGTAGAAATAAGCATTGGTGTTTCAGAAAAATCCGTTTTATTTTTCCGAGCACCTTCCTAAGCACCTAGCATTGTACAATGCCTAATATGCAAGCGAACCATGGCCAATGACAGGTTGAAAGAATCACCACCAAGAGGTACATTCCATAAAAAGGCTCTAGATGCCCTAAATATTTTTTTACTTCATTTTATTCGGTGAATTGATCGATATTTTGGTACATTCCATAAAAGCCAAAGCTCAAAACAGTATGAGACTAGCCACGATGGAGAGTAACATACACTAGTAACATACACATATCCCTAGACTGTTACTACTCCCTCATTTCCGGTTTATAGGGCTCGATTCAAAAATCTCACCAACTAAGATAGATGATGAGTGGTGGAATACTTATCGTAATTTGCAAAAGTACCCAATTAATGCTCTTGTTTTTCCTAAAAAAATTATGTTACCAATGTATTAGTTGCAATGCATGCATGCATAAAGTATATGCATTGGTCAATTTTCTCTTAATACTTGCATGAAATAATTTAATACACCCTGAAATCCAAACTTGTGATGGAGAACAACCAAATTAAGCCTTATAAAATAGAAAAAACTAAGATTTTGAGATAAGCTCTATAAATCGGAAAGGAAGGGGTACCTTCATAATGGATAATAACATAAGTACGGTAACATGTAAAGCCTCATTTATTAGGTTATAGACTCATATTACATTGGGACATGTGATGTTACAGTAACTAGCTAAGTTACTCAAACTACTTCTCTCTTCGTTAACTCATTGCCACATAAGTAAATTTGCTGAGTTGGACTCGATGTTACTGCTAAAATTCCTTCTGCTGTGGCTAGTTGCGGAAACCGTAAAAACCGTAAAATTGGTTCGATTCGATTTATTATCGGCACGGTTTTTCAATATAATGATTTTAAAATGCACAGAGTGAGTGGTCCACAGCCAGCCTCGACCACCACCACCTGCTCTCACCTCGCGTCTCGTGCACACGCCCCTCTCTCGAGGCTACCACTTGTTGCAATCTCAGCGGGCATCGTAGAGCACTCGAAGAGCCGAGCGAGCGAGCGAGCAGACGCTCTGGCTCTGCCGCCCGGAGACTTCAAACCCATCACTTCTTCCTCGCCTTCCTCGCACCCCCTTTCCCAGTTCCCAAGCGCGCCCTCGCACGCGAAAATAATAATTCTCGAGTCAGTGAGCCTAGCTAGGGTCGAGTCCCGGCTGGGGATGACGAGCCCTCGCCGGCGATGGACCTGCCGCTAGCCCTCGCAGCTCTAGTCCTCCTCCTCCTCGTGCTCCTCGCCGCCCCGCCGGCGGCGCTGCTCATTGCCCTCCACCTGCGCCGCCGCCGCCGCAGCCTCCGGAGGCCCCGGCCAACGCCGCCCGAGCCGGCGGCCGCGGCGCTCGAGCCGAGCGCGCCGGCCGAGGAGGACGAGGGCGGGGAGGAGAAGAGGCGGCGGCGGAGGGCGCGGCGGAAGCAGCAGCAGCAGAAGCAGGGCGGCGACGGGGCCGCCTCGCGGGCGGCGGGCGGCGGTGGGGACGGCGCGCTGCCGCCGCGGCCGCGGTTCCCGCTCGCTTCGGTGGCCGGCGCGCTGCAGCGGCGGATCACCGCGCGGTACGACGAGCTCGCGCTGGCCAGCCAGGCCCAGTCCCTCACCATTGACCAGGTTGGTGGGTGCGCCCCATGCAATGCAACCCTTCTCGGCATCCATTAGCTTCCTTGCACCAGTGTGCTGAGCGTAGGATCCCTGCTCTGCTCCGATGGCAGGTGTTGCTGTGCTACCAAATGTGGGATTGGTTTGGTGCCCTCAACAACTGTCAAAACAGATAGCCCCTACTAATGTTAGAATTGGTGCTTGTTTCGATTGCAAGCTAGTATTGGAGTTTAATGGCTTTGATTAGAGAAGTACTCCTCTCCATTCCAAATTACTTGAAGTTCTATGTTCTCTCTATTCCAAGGAAGTTTGACTTAAGTCTATGGAGAACTATATCAACATCCACAATGCGAAATTAGTTTCACTAGATTCATCATAAAACATGTTTACATACTATATATGTTCAGTGTTATAGATATTAGTATCACATTTGTCTATAGACTTGGTAAAATATAAAGAAGATTGACATAGGACAAAATTAGATTCAAATAATTTGGAATGGAGGGAGTAAGATACCAAATGGGCTCCCATTGCTAGGTAGGTGCATGCTTCATCAGTCCATCTGCGACGGGATGTCGGTGTGCTGTTGGTTCTGCTAAATGCTTTGACTTGAATTTTTACCGCCAATGATAGTTAAATTATTATGGATTTTACGATGCTACTACAATGACACTGAAACCCATTCCAAAAAAATGGGCCCAGTTTTAGTAGTGGTTAATTGTCATAACCGTCAAATTGGGCTTTTGTCAGTAACTATGGCACATAATGCTGACATCCTTTTGTAATTACAGCCTGGCGCCATTTGAGTAACTGCATTAGCAGGGAATCAGTGGTTTTGTTGCTTCGATATGTTAAGTTTAATCATACTCAAAATGAAAACCTATTATATCCTTGTTGTGTGCCAATGTACACATATGGAACTATTCTAACAAAGTGTTGTCTTCCTAATAAACAACCTCAACTGACAGTTTTATTTCTTTGATTTGGAGGGCTGTATACGCAACTTGATTGTCAGAGGCTCAATACAATAGACAAAGGAAATGAGATTTTCCATTTTGATGGATTTTGATATAGTTATAACTTTCCGTAGTGGTAATTTTCCATAAAATACACCTTCCCCCAAAGCTCAGTTACATAGTTGCAATTTGAAAGAGAGAAAGCGGGGCAAGTGCCCCCTTCCTGCCCTGTGGTCCGGTTGGGGTCATGGGTTTTCCCTCCCGCCCAGTCGCAGGTCGGATAGGCGAGCGGCAAAAGTGTGTGCGTGTGGGGGGGGGGATTTGGCGGATGTGGGCTGATTTTTAGAGCTCGCCGCCAAAAAAAATATGAGTCCGGCCGATATACGGTACCTGTTCGGGACGCTTTGTCATCCGGTACCGTATATCGGTGCTTATTTTGCGGGGAGGGCGGATTTGCGGCATCTGTTAGAGTAGCTCTTATGCAAACACGCTGCAAGCAAAGTGAAAACCCGTGGCCCCCACTAGAATACAAAATAAGACATTTTTGTGTAGAAAGTACATCTAGATCTAGCTTTATAATGTTCTTGCGATCGAGGATATCGTCGCAAACCTTCTTCTACAGATCTACAACCATGCGGGTTTCCTATCTCGTCCTCCTTGCTATTTGTGCCATCCTGTCCCGTCAGGTCCCACCTGAATCACCCCAACCATCATTGCCACTTGCTGGTGGCAGTAGGAAGAAGAGAAAAAACCTGAGGAGGAAGCAGGAGGGCATGGATCGCACAGATAAGTTGGGGGCTGTTGAGGAGGAAAAGGGGCCAACACCGAACATCTTGCTCCTCCCCCGGTTGAGTGGTCCAATGAAACAAAGGATCACTAAGGAGTATCGTCGGTTGTTTGGGGTTTTTGGTGGTATTGAAGAATTCTTTCACCAGGTTGCACACTATTTTCTTCGGTTCTGCTTTGCATCTTCAATTGATTTCAATGTGGAGGTTGGTGTGATTTGAGTGCGTTCTAAAAGAGGAACCTAAATTTTTGGTGGTTCTGTGAACTTCCATAGCTAAATTGTGCACCGGTGTGGAGTTATTGTGCAGTTTAAGTGGGGCATAGTAGAATCTGTGCGTCTAATTAGTGTTTTTAATGAGAATTTAAGGTGTTCAGTGCTATATGATTAAAGATTTACCTTTATTTGGTTAGATCATCATGGATCATACCTGTATTGGAGGGTTTGTCCATTGCAAGTTTGCAGCCGAAAACAGTATATTTTGTTATCTTCACGGCTTCGTGCCTTTTACCAATTCCTTCATGTACTTCTACCTTGTTTTTTCAGGTCCATGAGTTTCTTAAGACTCTTGTAGATGCGAGGGATGAACTACTACAAAAGTATGTGACTATTTGCATTCAGCTTTACCCTTCAGAGTTCAGACATGCATTACCCCACATGTTGTACAAACTTTCAGTAATGTGTTGTGCATCTCAGGTCTGAGAACACCCGAAGAAGCATCACAATAAGGAAGGCCATGTTATCCAACAGTCGTAACGGTAGGTCTTCACATGACCACCTTCGCTTATGTGAACAGGTGAGGCATTTGAGAAGAGAAATCCCATACCGACATCAACTAAGAAATGCTGTTAACATTCGAAGATGCAGACATGCAGTGTTTTGCCGACTTCAGCCTTTTTAATAGCTTGGGCATTGTTGTAGGTGAGTAGATTGGAATTCGAATATGAAAGACTAAAGAAAGATGCCAGCATTTACCATAATCTCCATGAGCAGCTTCAGCTGTCATCGTGCTACAAACTGGTAACGATCTTCTGTTCTGCTCACAAGCAAACACCTTTGCCCCCGTGATATGAACTGCCAGGTGTTTTGACACCAAACCTTTCACCGTGGCAGATGGAGGAGAGCAACGATGAAGCGGAGAAGAGAATTCGCGAAGGAGCCTTCGCCAAAGGGGTGCGTGATACCGCCTTCGAGGACCTGCTGGCCGTGGAGAAGAAGGACGACGCTTTCTGGCGCCGTGACGGGAAGCTGAGGTCGATCTCGGACAGCATGTAGGCAGCGAGGCAGAAGACAAGGCGATCGCACCGACTGTGTCATCTTCGTGGTCATCAGTCTAGACTGCAGCAACTAGAAACTGAATCTGTCCCTTGGAGAACTTGTGTGTGTTGAAACCATTGGCGGTGTGATCGTGCTCGTCGAGCTCTGGATCCTCCTCCTGTGTCTTGAACTCTTGAGTCGTGGCTTTCAATAAGATCTGAACTGGGCAGATCCAAGTGAAAATGTGTTGTCCTTGGGTGGTGGTGACTGATGAATGCCGCTCGATGTGATGCTGTGCCTGTTGTTGCTGCTGCTGCTGCTGCGCTCTGGATCGCTGGCGCTGGCGCTGGCGCCATTTACTGCTGTTTGTTTCTCCAGCTAACTCCGGGCCTTCTTGTCCCCCTCCTCAGTTTGCGATCTACAGATTTCGTTTCAGTGCCGCAGTTACAGTGTACTTGTTACCTCCCTTCACCTAGTGATTTCAGAGAGTTGCCTTTCCATATCCAACACGAAGAGCCATCAGAGTAATTTCACCAGGGCCATGGCCACGCGAGAGCAGCCGTCGCAGGGCGTGACGCCGGACGCTGCCGCCACTCAGCCTCGGAGGCCCCGCGTCCTGGTCGCCGCCTCCGGCAGCGTGGCGGCGATCAAGTTCGAGGTCCTGTGCCGGAGCCTCGCCGAGTGGGCCGACGTCCGGGCGGTGGCGACGGCCTCGTCCCTGCACTTCATCGACAGGGAGTCGTTCCCGAGCGGCGTCGCCCTCCTCACCGACGCCGACGAGTGGTCCGCCTGGGGGAGGATCGGCGACGAGGTCCTGCACATCGAGCTGTGCGAGTGGGCCGACGCCATGCTCATCGCGCCACTCTCGGCCAACACCCTGGCCAAGGTAGGTACTGTAAAATACCGTGGACACACCGTGGGCGTCTCGTCGCTGTCCTGCTTTGACCATTTTTTTTTCTTCTCTCGATCTGCCGCGCTCAGATCGCTGGCGGGCTGTGCGACAACCTCCTGACGTGCGTGGTGCGCGCGTGGGACTACAGCAAGCCCATCTACGTCGCGCCAGCCATGAACACCTTCATGTGGGACAACCCCTTCACCAGCCGCCATCTCGACGCCGCCGCCGGCCTCGGCGTCTCCCTCATCCCTCCGGTGACCAAGCGGCTCGCCTGCGGGGACTACGGCAACGGCGCCATGGCAGAGCCCGCCGAGATCTGCAGGACCCTCAGGCTCTTCTTCGGTTCACAAGAACCATTCTGAAAGACTTGCTCACTCTGTTTGCCTGCTGTACGAGATAGGTGTATCCGCAAACACTTCCTCTTCTATCAAACGCTTACAATGTGGTGATCGTGCTCCATGGTGTGTCTCTCGTCGTCCATTTCGCTGTACAAATCGTCGAGCACCCTGAAGATCTCCTCAGCTCCGGGCATCGACGGCGGCACACTGCCGGCCACGAAGGCGAACACCTTGTTCTTCACCTCGATCCAGCTCTGCCCGGGGCTCTTCCTCAAGCCGGCCTCTCTCGTCATCACCCTCACCCTCTTGGACTCGTCCCACATCCCGCACGCGGCGTACAGGTTCGTGATCAGCGTGTGGTTGCCGGTGGTCTCCGCGCCGGCCTGCAGAACCTTCGCGATGGTGGCTTCGGCCATGGCTGCGTCCCCATGGATCCTGCACGAGTTGAGCAGCGCTCCCCACACGCACAGGTCGGCTCCCACCGGCATCGTCTCGATGAGCTCAGACGCGTCCTTGAGCAAGCCGGCACGGCCCAGGAGGTCGACCATGCACGTGTAGTGCTCCATGGATGGGGAAATCCTGTGCTCCAGTATCATCTGATCAAACAGACGGCGGCCCTCCGACACGCGCCCTGCGTGGCTGCACGCCGACAGAACGGCGACGAAGGTGACGCCGTCAGGATCGACCTTAGCTTCGGCCATGTCTGCGAACACTGCAAGGGCGTCGTCGCACAGGCCGTGCATCCCGTAGCTGGCCAACATGGAGTTCCAGGAGACCAGGTCCCTGCTCTTCATACCGTCGAACACCGTGCGTGCGTAGGCCACTCTCCCGCACTTGGCGTACATGTTGATGAGCCCGTTCGCGACGAGCGAGTGCCGGTCGAGCATGGATCTGATCGCGCCGGCATGGACCTCCCGACCCAACCGCACCGCCAGTAGCTCGGCGCAGGCTGAGAGAACGGTGGCTAAGGTCACCACGTTCGGCGAAAGCCATCGCCGTTGCATCCGCCGGAACAGCTCCAGTGCGCGCTCATTGTCACCGGACGACGCGAAGCCGCCAATGACAGCGCTCCAGCTCACCACATTGGGCGCAGCCATGCCGCCACGCTGCTCCATCCGGACGAGCACGTCCAACGCTTCGTCGCACATCCCAGACGCGGCGTAGCTGGTGACGAGGGCGTTCCATGTCACGGTGTTCTTCTCTCCAGCTTCCCCGAAAACCTTCCGGGCGTCGTCCATCTTCCCCAGCTTGCCGTACATGCACACCAGCGAGTTGGTGACGAACAGGTAGCCACGGACGACGCCCTTTGCGACGCCGTAGCCATGTATCGCCCTCCCTTTCCCCAACGCGAGGTCGCCGGCGTAGGGGCACGCCGAGAGCGCCACGGCCACGGACTCGGCATTCCCTTCACATCCGCTGCGGTGCATGTCTCCGAACAGTTCAAGAACCACCGGGTGCTTGCCGCACCTCGCGTGCGCCGAGAGCAGCGTCGTCCACGTCACGGCGTCGGGGAGCGCCTCGTCAGCGGCGGCGGCCATGCGCCCGAACGTGGCCATTGCACTGTCGGGGTCGCAGCAGACCGAATAAGCGGAGATGAGCGTGTTCCAGGACATGGTGGTCCTCTTGGACGGCATTGCGTCGAACACGTGGCGGGCCTCGTCGGGGCGGCCGTGCCTGGCGTAGGCGGCGAGGAGCTGGCCGGCGACGTCCGGGTGGGCATGCAAGCTAAGGTGGAGGGCGTGTGCGTGGATGGCGGACGCGATTCGTGGGGAGGTCGCCGCGCGGAGGGCGAGGGGGAGCGTGTAGGTGTTAGGGAGCGCGGGGCAGAGCGCGCGCATGCGGCGGTAGAGCGCGAGCGCAAGGTCTGGACGGGAGCGGCAGATGTGGGCGCAGAGGAGGCGGTTCCATGGGACCGCGCAGGTGGTCGGCGGGAGGTCGCGGATCGGTTGGTCGCCGCCAGCGACGGCGGAGAGGAGGCGGTGGCGCTGCCGGATGCATCCACGAGAAGCGGTTGTTCGGAGGAGACGGTGCATCTGGCAAATGGGTCCTACCAGCCAGCGTAGCATAACGCCCACTTGGTAAGATTTTTTTTTTATCATCATCGCCCCTTTTATTAGCTTGTGATAAGTTACACCCTCTATTGCAAAATATAAGACGTTTTGGTTGTTCAAATTAAACTGCCAAACGTCTTTGATTAATAAGAGGGATCAGTTCACCCGGAGCCTGTTAAACCAACTACTTCCTTCATCCAGGTGCATAGGGCATCTAAGAAGTTGTTGCACCATGATCAGGACGCATTCTAGCCAATTCAGACTTGTAGCCAATTGATGCGCAGTAGAATTAGCTTCTACTCCCTCTGTTCACAAATATAAGATGTTCTAACCTTTTTTTGAATCAGATGTACATAAACATGTTTTCTGTGTTTGTTCACTCATTTTAGTTCGTATGTAGTCCATATTGAAATTTCCGAAACATCTTATATTTATGAACAAAGGGAGTATATAATAATGTTCAAAAAAAAGTTTGTGGGATTCACAAGCGAGATGATAGCAGTCGTCGAAGATTGCTGCAGGTAGTACTCCCTCTGGTACTTTTTACTCTGCATATTAGGTTTGTCCGAAATTAATTTTATCCAACTTTGACCAAGTTTATATAAAAAATTATAAACATTCACATAACAACACCAATATCATCGGATTCATCTTGGAATATATTTTCATATCATATTTATGAGATATTATAGATGCTAATAATTTCTAATATAAATTTGGTCAAACTTAGCAAAGTTTGACTTTCGGCAAATCCAATGTGCAGAGTAAAAAGGACCAGAGGGAGTACTGCCAAAGATGTGCCTCCAGATCATTGTCTCAATAACCTCAACATTGTCGGAATTGGTGACAAGCTTGTTACACTGAACAGACTGGGCTAGAATCAAACCATACCGAAGTGACATGGACTCTGCAGAAAGAACATCTCCGCATACTGCTCCAGCTGCTGGAGCTAGAGCAAAGATTTGTTGTTGTTACCCAGTAGCCCACTACAAATGTACACTTGTACAGTCCTACTGAACAATCCTTTTTTTCTCGAGGAAAATCAACTGAACAAACCTCAAACAATCAGCGGATGCAAGCTATGGTGAGCAACAAATCTATGGTTTTGTTACAGCTGAGATCTGTATAAATTGCAGTGTAGTCCTCCAATGTTAACAAGCTCCAAACAAAAACAACTCACACATGAACACACTTGAAATAATCTCACAGGACTTATCTATGCCACTTAGGGATGGAGGGCGCCAATCACCCAGGTAGTGGGAAAATAGGATACATAGATCAACAATTTACGTTTCTTCAGGTGCTTCCGGAGTCTGGAGGGGCTCTTCCGAACATACAAATTCTGAGAGGAAATTTGCCATGTATTACAAACAAGCAATGGTGGAGTTGTAGTCACGAGTCCCTGTCAAGAAGACAGAATGGTAGATTAATCTAAAGCTTGTAGCTTGTGTTTTGTGCATACGATTTGTCAAGCGCAATGAACTACAGAGGCAATCGGTACTAAGCAACTACTAGCATTTTACTATCTACTTTGGAGAGGACCAACCACCTTTACGAGTAACAGACCCTAACGAAGTACCAAATCAAACTGACCAGAGTGATTCAAGAAAGCAGCTCTTCAGAGAATCTAAATGTGACGAACATCGGTTGATTGGTACCTGGTGATCTTAATATTTCTGAAGGATAGCATCACAATAAGTATCAATGTAACCATGGCGAAACAAAGGTGCTCCAAGGAATGGCCGCTAATGAAGTATCTATTCACACTGTAAACCTTTCTGTCGGCAAGGCCTTCAAATCTTGCCAGAAGGTAAAAGCCTGCACCGAGATACCAATTAAATAAGAGTTTTTTTTAAGGTTAACAAGTTCAGATGTATTAGATCAATTCGCTGTTACCTTACCTGTAGCAAGAAACCAAAATCTTGAGTGTGTATACTTTGGCGGGAACAAGAATAGCAGTGCAGGAATTGCAACACAAGGAACCAGGTTTAAAACTACCCACAGGCGCATATCATCAAGAATCCTGCAGCCAGACAAGCCAGAACAACACATTACATATAACACATTTTCAGAATTTATTTGACATCGATATTAGAATAAAGAAGCTCAACAACTGCGCACTTGTCCATACCTTTCACACACACTGCTCACCAATAAAAGAGACAAGAGCGAGATCAAACAAGATAATCCAGCCCTCTCATCAACTCTTTCAATTACCAATATCGACAAAAGCGAGGAGGCCGACATCATCATCTGCATTGTGAGAGCATCCAGTAAACATTCGTCTCAACAAAAGCTTTGTCAAAACTCATTGATCACATTGATTTATGCAGCAAAAGAATATTCAGATCAGATACATAGCACAATAATATTTCATATCAAAATCACATGGAAACCCAGATACAGATATTTTTCGCCTATGGTGAATGCTTGGATTTAAAATGTAAGTAGGCAAACTGCATTTTTAACAGAGTAATTTACCATCAGAGTCCAAACTATGTAAATCAGAAGTTAAAATAACAAAAAACTCCCTAAGTACACCAAAAAGACCAACTAATAATTAGGAAACTGCAGAGGGGAGGATGGCAGAAAGAAGAAATGTTTAGAATACCGGCAACCTGTCCCAAATTAACCGGTCATCATCTGGCTTGAGGTGATAGTAAGCTGAGCCAAATGCTGCCCCTACATTCCCTGCATAGAAGAGGAACCATCCCAAGGCCTCCCACCTTAAGCTACATAATTTCCACAAAGTAACATAGGTTTTATTAAACACCAGTATAATTCATTTGACATATTCAGCAGAACACAAGAAGACAATTTTATTTGAAGTGCCAAATCTCAGCTACAAATTTTTCTTCTGTGAAACTTAACACAATGAAAGGAGCACACTATCATTTCACTCCGGCCTGTTCTTTTAACAATGATAGCAAAATTGTTTAGGCAGCAAGCCACAGGACAATAGTTGTGCACTAAATAACAGGTTTCTGCAAACAGGAATATCACACACATCTTAACTGAACAGTTTAGCCTACCACCCACATTCAAATCCCACTGACTGATTTATTCTACTCTGTTGCAAGACTGCGGATTCCCAAAGCTCATGCATTTCATCAAGAAATCTAGCAATAGGAAGGAAAACATGGTAAATTTCCCATATAACAGCAAAACATTTCAATTCCCACTGGATAAGAAATATTCCCATTGATTAGAGCATCATCACATATTCTCAATAAGTGGAGCTGGAGCCTCATCGGGGCCATGGTGAATCATGTTCATGGCCATCCCTTTCAGCAATACTGTCATTTAGATCACGCAGCATCCATTAATAATGTGTTCTTACTTGCTAGGTATACACACTAAGAACTCTCTTGTAAGGTTCTCAAGCATAATTGATAAGATGTGCCTCCTTCATAATATTGTTCAAGGTCTGTTACTGCTAATTTGACAATTTGATTATTCGTCGCATTCTTTAGAAACAAGTACAGCAAAACCCTCCAAATGGTGCATATCATGTGAAGAAAAAATAAAATGTATTCACTTCTTTAGTTCTTTAAGCTAGACATTTCACCAAACAGCTGGCGTGCGAGCAAGAGAAAGGGCATGGCTCACCTTATGCCGAAGCATCCGCTGCCGAAGAGGCAAAGGATAAGTCCTGGTACTCCAGCAAGGAGAAGCGGGTAGGCGGTGAGCACGTTGAGGGTGTTGGGCACGCCGAGGAGGTTGCGCATGTCGGCGAAGAGGTGGAGCGCCGGCGAGTGGCGGAGGCGTGGTGTGGCCACGAGAAGCAGCGCCGAGGCGAGGACCGCGCCGCCTGCAATCGCACGGCGACGGTTATCGGTGCGGAGCACGGCAGCCGCGAATGGCCCTAGGCCGAGGCGGCCACCGCCGCGGTTGGGGTAGTCGGCGGCGAGATGCATGCCTAGATTTTCAGATGCGGCGACTCCGGCTGCAGGCCTAGATTCGATTCTCATGGGCCGTCTTATTCTTTTGGGCCTTCATTTTTAGGGATTCTCTCTCCCTTTGCACCACACATCAGCTAAAAAAAATCTGATTTGTCTAAAAAAAAAGCTAAAAAATCTGATGACTCTCAAGAAACAAATTCTAAAGAACAACTGCTACATAAATTAGTATTTGGATTCTAAAAAACCCATAAATTAGTATTTCTCCCCTAAAAAACACAAACTACTTTATCCCAACTATCTAAGACATTCTTTCCGAGCAAACTGATGTGTGAGGAAGTTGGTATTCTATTGCCAATAGAAATGTATTGTTAAAATAGGACTCCCTCTGTCCCATAATATAAGATGCTATTATATCTAATATGTGAGATGCAATAGCATCTTAAATTATGGGACGAAGGGAGTACAAATACTCTTAAATAGGAGGCATTTTTCGTATGTTGTTCTGCCATCTTTTTTAAAACCGTACCACACTATTTAAATAGTACTCCCTCCATTCCATATATTTTGTTGTGGTTTTAGTTTCAAATTCCATGTTTTAATTTAAATTTTAAAGTAAAACCACGACAAGAAATATGAAATGAAGGGAGTACATATTGATTAACAAATGTTAATACAAGGAAACAGAGCTTGCAAAAGGGGGGAATATGGTGAAATAAAACACCATCAACCTTATCTCTTTGTGTGCTACCTTATTCGCTTACCCCCTGATCTCACGAGAGTAAAGTTTACCTCCTAAAAGGATCTACTAAATTCATCGAGTTGTTCCCAAAAGCCAAAATGGTCAAACAAATGGATAGCCCGTAACACTTTTTTCTTCAATTAAGTTGTGTCGCCAATTCTAATTTGCTTCAATGCTTGATCAAAGAAGATCGGCGAGCAGTGATAACACTTTTTGTCTGAGAGAGCACCATTTTTGTATTTTTGACAAAACACTACTCCCCCATTCCATAATGCTTGTTATGGAACGGAGGGAGTCATGTTATTTTAGATGGTAAGCCCAACCATTTCAGTTTGGAATAGCTGACCACACCTGTTGTGTGGTTATAAAAGAGGCAAGTTTTAATCTCAGCCTTTGATCTGCATAACGGAACTACAAACCTTTCAAGGTGAGTGTACCAAAGCAAATCTCATTAAACTATCGCAATAAGCCCAGACATGTCGAATGCTATACGGTATAGCAACGGATTAAATAAACAAGAAACTCCGAAAGCAAAATCCACAAACAGGCCAAGTCCATGTCGGTTCTTGAATCTGAGTTAACATCGATCACCACATATGCCAAGTGGCCCCGCCAATCAGTCCTTGGAGAGCAGCAACTAGTATTAGAGAGAATATCCTATATACATACATGGAAACCAAGTTTCAAAGAAAACTGCATGAAAACCACGTTTAAAAGTTAAAAAAAATATCTAAAGAAAATACAGCATGTTAAGAGGGAGACGTTCTATTTTCATACAAATTTTCAAATTCAAACACATTATCATTTACGAGCCATGGAAAAACAAATTCGACAGTGAGTAGTGTCATTTATTGTTCGGCACTATTCAATGTTGATTTTGTTATTTTGTACCTCGTAAATGGTAATATTTTGGTTTGGGAATTTCACATGCTAATAGAATATCACGCTCTTAACATCTCATATATATATATTTTGAGATAATTTTGAAATGTCAAGGCATCATTTTCATGTGGTTTTCATTGGTTTTCACTGAAACTTGGTTTTCACGTAGTAATATCACCAACAAAATCCAACGTTGATTGATATAGTAGAAGCAGAGAAGAGAGACAAGCCCGAGAAGAGAAAGACAATTAGGCAGATTAGGCTGTCGAGCAATCTGCGTGTGCCGCGGGAAGAGAAGATTCGGATTCGGGTCCATGGATCGATCACTTGATCATCATATACCTGCTGCTGCTGGAGGTGTGGGCCGCGCTGTCGGGATCCATCGGCGTATCATCTACAGTATTATCGAAATGCAAGCTCGAACTCGATCCAACCGAGTGACAGCCATCGATCGTATCCAGCTAGCCACCCTGAGACACGGAGACAGCATGCACTGCACAGTATTATTACCGTGGACACGGCACGGTCGTCAGGGGGTCGGATCTGGCGCAGAGATCTCGCGCGGAAAATACTGCGGGGCCAACTGTAGCTAGGACGTACGGTCCGGAGCACTCCATCAGCCGGAATCGAATATTTCGCACTGTATATACTCCTGTATGCATGCGTGCTGCATGCATCCAGTCCAGGGCATGCAGGTATGTGCAGAGCCTCCATCGATCGACAGAGTTGACGTTGGCAACCTGGCATTCGCGCTGTCGCGGCGTCGATCGCTCCTGTCGCC
Source organism: Triticum aestivum (assembly GCF_018294505.1). Lineage (NCBI taxonomy): Eukaryota > Viridiplantae > Streptophyta > Magnoliopsida > Poales > Poaceae > Triticum > Triticum aestivum. The sequence continues at coordinate 112,500,844 of NC_057800.1, forward strand.
GCCTCCCACGGTTTTGTCATGCGTACAGCAACTAGCTAGCCGGCCCGGACGCGGGTGTTCTGATTTCGGGCTCACGTGAGCTTTGATGAACAGTAGAACAAAATCGATGCTCAAAATGTGAGCTCGGCATTGATTTTGTCTTTTCTCACGTTTTTCACGAATGACATTAGGTGACAAAACTTTGCATGCTATCGAAAAATCTGTCAATGTTCGGCAGATTTTTACTCTCGCCTCTCGCTCCCCGCTCCCTGCTCCGCAACCATGGCGACTCCACGCCTCCCGCTCGCCATTGCCCCCACCGCAGATTTAGCCGTGCCGACCTCGCGACATGCCTCCACGACGGAGAAGGCTGGATCTGGCGGCCGCGGGCGCTCCACCTCCCCTTCCCCCTTCCCCCATTCGCCCTTCCCAAGTCCAGGAAACCCGCGGGGAGTTGGTGAGACTGATTTCACCGCTCCCGCAGGCGATACTCATGGCGACGGGGAATCGGTGGTGGGTGGAACGGGCGACAAGGATTCGCGCCGCTGCTGCGGCGTGGATCCGACGGATTCAGGAATTGAAGGCGGTGGATCAGGCGGCGGCGGCGGCGGCGAGAGATCCAGATACGCGAGCCGCGGCAACAAGGTATGCAGAAGCCTGCCGTTCGAGAGCAGAGGGAGAACAGAGGGCCCTAGCGAAGCGGATCTACGACGAGGCTATGGCGGCGGAGAGGCTGAGGATGCCTGCTACCCGGACTCCACGTCGACCGCGTTCGTGCAGTGGGCGAAGGCGGAGGCGAAATCAGAAGATCCTCGCAGGGCGCTGAGATGGGAGGGCTTGCTGGGGCTGGTACCATCGGGTGCGCCGCTGCAAAACATCCCGTCCTGGCCGCCGGCGTCAATTCGAGATTGAGCTCTGCTGGAGCTCAAGCATTCATGCCTCCAGGCTCACCTGCGATGTGCGGAAGAGCCAGGTGTAGGCGAGCTTCGCCGCTGTTGATGCTGTTCTGTTCACCGGTGAGGAGGAGCGCGGGTCGAAGAGTCACTGCCAGGAGGGCCCTTCAGGTCAACGAGAAGCTATCAGCGAACCCCGCTTGCCCCGTCACCAGACCTCCAGCGGGTGGAGTGGTGGCGCCTCTTCAAAAGGCGCCTTCCCTTCCGGATCCGCACCAGGAGGGCCAGGGTCGGGGAGAAGTTAGGGTTCGGCCAACCCCTAGCAGCTTCAACAGATCTAACCTGGTGTGGGTTAGGAAGGACAAATTCAGTTCACGAGATTTCACTGAAGCGGATTGCCACCCAGTCGGTAAATCAGATCGTCTGCCTGCTCCAAAATTCTTCTCCTTCTCTCGAGACTTCTGGGCTAGGAAATCGGGCAAGATTCCTTTTGCTTCCATTGTCAAGATGGCTGGAGGAGGAAGAGATGCTAGCAACCGAGGTGGGAGATATGGTTCGGGAAGGGGCCGCAATGGTCGTCCTCTTGCTCCCACTCCGTCGGGGCAGGATGGGACTGCTCCGCCCCCCCCCCCTTGTTCCTCAGGCACCTCAAGCCGCGCCGCCGATGTCGATCTACACCAAGCCCCTTGTTTCCAGTTGGTTCTGCTCAAGCTATGATGCGAGCAGGAGGGCATGTGTATGGATATCAGGGAGGCTGGAATCCCCAGATGCAGCAGATACAACAGATGCCATAATGAGTGAACCAGCAGCAGTTCCCCTTACAATATTTGCCCCCTACTCAGGTTTTCCCTCAGCAATTCAACCCTCAGATGCAGCAGGTCCAGTTTGGAGGAAGTGGGTCATCTACTGGAGGAAGTGTGCAGAATAGCCACCAGGATTCCAGCAAGAACAAGAAAAAGAAGAACCAAAGGAACAAGCATGCAACTGCTACTACTGCTAGTGATGAATCCTCCTCCTTTAATGTGGATCCTAAGTTCATTGGGGCGATTTGCTACAATTGTGGTCTCCCAGGCCACTTTCTGGGAATGTGTCCCACCCCAAAGCTATGTTTCATTTGCAAGACCCCTGGCCATCACATGGATGCATGTCCCACCTGGTACAAACCCTACCCTGCTGCCATGTACTAGGGGAGTGCCAACAATGGACTAGGCTTCTTTCATACTGAAACTGGTGGCAAGGAAGACCGTGAGTGGCTGAATTTTGGGAATGTTGGACTTGTTTTAATAGAAAAAGGAGAGATTACTGAGAAAGAGCTGGGTATTTGTTTTTCTGATATATGGAAAACTAACTGGCCTTGGCAGATCAGAAGATATGACGAGAAAAAAATTCATTGTCAGGTTTCCCCCTAACAGGAAGATCAAAGATTTGGTAGAATACCCATCTGTCAACCTGAAGAAAGAAGGAGTGACTATATCTTTTAGTGACTGGAGTGGTGAAATGCCAGCCTTTGACACTGTGGATGAAACTTGGATTGTGATTGAAGGACTGCCTCCTAAGTGGATATCCTGGAGCATTATCTCTCAAATATCTAGTATGCTTGGTGTCCTTGTTAATGTGGATTGGCACACTATCTTCAGGAGCTTCTATGAGAGGGTGAGAATCCAGGTAGCTGTGAGAGACTCTACTAAGATCCCAAGAGACAGGATGGTGGAGATACACCATGAGTTATATTTACTGCAGTTTACTGTGGAGTCTGAGGTTGTTAGTGGACATGAGTCAGATAATCCTCCAGGCCCTGATGACAACAATCCCTCTCAGAACAAGCACACTGAAGAAGAGTTTGATTCCAGTGGTGATGACTTGCTAGGAGAAGACATGGATACTGGTAATAGCAACCCCAAGACCCAAGATAAGCATCATTCTACTGGATCCAATGGAGCCAGGACTATGCAAAAGTGCTCTACACCTGCTCCCAGAGGCAATGAAGAAAATCTAGCCTCCTCCAAGTTTATGGGTGCACCTATGAACAAAAGCTACCTAGAGGCAGTAAGGAAGACCCACAATGATTCCATGGGCACCCCTCTCCTTGACCAATTTGAAGCTGCCGCTGACAAACCTGTTTTCTAGAAGTACACTAGTACTCAGCAGAAGTGGAGCCCTGTAGCGGCCTCTAGGGCTAGCGCCAGGAACAGGAATGATAGCAGGCCAGCTCTTCAAAAAGCTCAGGAGTTGAAGCAAATTAAGAACCTAGAAAAACCTACTATAAGAAAAGGTACCCATAACTCTTTTGCTTGCTTAGATGATTCTCTCTTAATTAAAACTGCAGAGTGCTCAGGTATTAACTTGGGGACTAGCAGAGATAATATCAGAGATAACATTTGCACTATTAAGCAAATTGAGTTAGATAGACTTACTAAATTTAATTCTGAAAATCCTGATACATTTTTACCTCCTAGTATTGATATTACCGGTGAGGAATTTAATGTTACTAATACCAATCCTGGGATGAATGTTGAGCCATAGGAGGAGACACATATAAATGTGCTCCCTCAATCAGACTCCCCCTGGATTGAGGTTAATAGGAAATCTAACTCCTGTAGAGGGAGAAGGAAATTGATTTTATTATTAAATGATAGGTATTTTTTGGAATATTAGAGGGCTAAATGGCCCCATTAAAGTTGACAAATTTAAAGAGCTCATTAGAGCCAATAGTCCTGATTTTATTTGTATTTCTGAGACCAAGAAAGAAGAATGTACTCTTCTTCAACTTGAAGCAATTGATCCTAGATCTAATTTCCAATGGAAATGGCTCCCTGCAATTAACACCACGGGAGGGATTTTAATTGGTTGTAAAGTGGATCTATTTGACTTAGTCCAGTGTGATTTGCATAATTTCAGTATTTTCTGCTTACTTAAAAACAAACAGGATCTCTCCATTTGGAGACTTGTTTCTGTGTATGGCTTTGCCTATGACCAGTTTAAAATGGATTTCATTAATGAACTCCACATCTTGCTGACTGGCTGGACAGGACCCACCCTGGTGGGTGGTGATTTCAATCTTATTAGAGAGGCTAGTGATAAAAGCACTGGTGTTATTAATCAACACTGGGCTGACCTCTTCAATGACTGGATCAATAGATTTGGTCTCTTAGAGCTCAAGATAAATGGGAGAAAGTATACCTGGGGCAATAACCAGGACAATTTAGTGACGACTACTATAGATAGAGTATTCATGACCACTGACTGGGCTTCTGCTTTCCCTGGTGTGCACCTTAAAGCCCTACCTAGATTAGGGAGTGACCACACTCCTTTAGTAATTAATACCTGTGCTTTCTCCATTCCCAAAGAAAAGCATTTTAGATTTGAAAAGTGGTGCTTGGAAGTAGATGGGTTTAGAGATGTTGTGATTAAAGCTTGGATTGCTAAATGCCCTTTTAAAAAGGCAATAGATGTTTGGCAGTTCAAGATTTGAAATTCCAGAAAAGCCATTAAAGGTTGGATAGCCAACTATGAGGCAGAGCGGAACAGGAAAAAACAAGCCCCAGTGGCTGAGTATAATTGTCTAGATATTTTTTCTGAATCCAACCCCCTCTCCTAATACTAACAAAAGAATAAAAAAATTGCAGGGGACCTGGAGGAAATCTGGAGGGAAGAATAAATCAAGGCCAGACAGAGATCTAGGGAGAGAGACATCCTAGAAGGAGACTTAAATGCTGGCTACTTCAAAGATGTAGCTAATCAAAAGGGGAGAAAGAAGCAGATCATGGCGCTTGAAGGAAACACATGTACTGTAACCGACCCTGAAGGTATCATGAATATTGCTGTGGATTATTACAAAAAATTATTTGGTTTCCAAGATAAAATTAACATCAACCTATATTTGGCTCATATGCTGAAGGAGCTCTTAGTCCAGATGGATTTCCCTTTTTATTTTATCAGCAATTTTGGGATCTTATTAAAGGTGACCTATTTGCTTTGTTTCATGATTGGGAGAAAGGTTATCTAGACCTATTTAGACTTAACTTCTTCCTACTCACTTTAATTCCAAAAGAGGCCGATGCCACTAGAATGGAGAAATTCAGGCCTCTTGCTATGATTAATTGTAGTTTTAAGATCTTTGCTAAATGTGCCACTAATAAGTTTGGCCCTATCTGCAAAGACCTTATTTCTTTGAACCAGACAACCTTCATAAAAGGCAGATTTATTGCTGAGAGCATTATCACAACCCATGAAATTATCCATTCTGTACACTCCAGTAAGCAGTCTGGTTTTGTGTTTAAGCTAGATAAAAAGCTTATGACATGATCAACAGAGAATTCCTGATGGACATGATGCATAAGAAAGGATTTAGCACTAAGTGGATGCAGAAAGTTAAATCCCTTCTATATAAAGGCTCTGTTGGAGTTAATATTAATAATAACAACAATGATTTCTTTGTTGCTGGTAAAGAGGTTAGACAAGGGGACCCATATTCCCCTCTAATTTTCAACCTAGTAGCTGATGTGTTTACTAGAATCCTTGTTAAAGCTTCCAGGAATAATATTCTTGAAGGTTTATTCCATAGCTCCAATCCAGCTGGCATCATTAGTATGCAATATGCTGATGACACTTTACTTTTTCTGAGTAATAACTCATCCCATGCCAGACACCTTAAATGGTTGCTTTCCTGTTTTGAACAACTATCTGGTATGAGAATTAATTTTCATAAATGTGACCTGGTGCCCATTAATATAAATGGAGATGATGCCAAAATATTTTCTCAGATCCTTGGGTGCAAACTTAGCGAGTTCCCTATTAAATATCTAGGTGCTCCTCTACATCACAGAAAACTAAAGAAAAGTGAGCTCTAGCCTACTATTGATAAAATTATTAAAAGAGGAGTTGGGTGGAGAGGGAGATTACTATCTTCTGGCAAGAGACTCACTCTAGTGAAGACCTGCCTAGCTACTATTCCTGGCTACCTTATGGGGATCATTAAATTCCCAAAATGGGCCATAAAGCTAATTAATTCTCAATTAGCTCACTGTTTTTGGGATGACTATGAGAGTCATCATAAATATCACCTGGCTGCCTGGGAGAGTGTGACCCTACAAAAGCAACATGGGGGCCTGGGTATCCCCAATATTGCTGACATGAATCTATGCCTATTAGCTTCCTGGATTAAGAGATATTTCCTGGATGAGGGCAGGATTTGGAAGCAAATTATTGATGCCAAATATAGAACTAGCAGCCCTAATATTTTACTTGCCCTAGTAATGGTGCTTCCCCTTTCTGGAAAGGGATCCTTTGGGCTGCTAAAGCCACTAGAATGGGATATTCCTGGATAGTTGGTAATGGCAAAAGTATTAGATTTTGGGAAGACCAGTGGATTGGGCATACCACTCTTGCTACCCAATTTTGGGACTTGTACAGTATTGCCAATGACCAGAATATCTCTATTAGTGAAGCGTGGGATGGCACTAATTTTAAAATTACTTTTAGGAGGTGTTTTACCCAAAAAAATGCTAGCTGATTGGAATGATCTGTTCAGTCGCATTATTAATATTAAGCTGGAGGACAGAGAAGATACAATCCTCTGGAATTATGATCATAAAGGTGTCTACACTGTAAAATCTTTCTGCAACATTATAAATTTTAGGGGGATTCATCCAGGTAACCTGCCAGTTATTTGGAAAATTAATGTCCCCCTGAGGATTCAGATTTTTCTCTGGCTTATGGTCAAAAACAAACTATTAACGACAAGTAATCTGCAAAAAAGACAACATGTAGAAGATACTACTTGTCTTTTCTGCAATGAATCTGAATCTGTTGAACATTTATTTTTTGGCTGCGTTGTTGCGATTGAACTATGGAGAGTGATTTTTTATATATCCAATAAACACGCTAGAATGTCCATTGATGACATGCTGGCCTGGTGGTGTAATAACAAGAGTCACTCAGCGGACTGTTTGCTACATCCTGTTGTCCTTTGGACTCTATGGAAATATCGTAATGACATTTGCTTCAATCATGTCCCCTGGCTTGGGATGCAGGTCCTGTGGAGGAAAACTGCTACTATACTAAGCAGTTGGATGGTCCGATGCTCTGGCCCTGTCAAGAAAAAGTGATGCTCTTGGTGAGAAAGCTGGAGCAGAAAGCGCGAGCCCCCCTCCTGATGTGGCCAGACCCTGGATAGGCCTACTGCAGTTCTCGGAGGTGCTACATACACCATGCCTTGACTAAGATCTGAGTGGTCCACTGAGCTTCAACTTCCTAGCCGCGGCTCCCATCTAATGTTCTCTGCCGGTTGGTAGTTCCTTTGAGGATAGCTTTTTCTCTTGTAGTAGTTAAGTAATATTAGCGTTCTACCTTCTGAGGCTTGGACAACTCATTTTGGCGGGGCAGCGTATGTGCTGTTTATTCCCCCGCGTGCTTGTAACAGAATGTTGGATTCTCTGGGTTTCATTTGGTAATACAAATGGAGCCGGGGCCGAGAGCCCTTTTCCTAAAAAAACAGATTTTTAAAATATTTTTTCTACTTTTTATGATTTTACTGTTCATCCAAGTGAACTCGGGATCCGAACAACACTTTGGCGGGCCGAACGAAACTATACATACGTTCCGGTGCAACTGTGTGTGCTTTCTTTCGCAGGCCAGCTGTACTCATCGTGAATAGATACAACTAGTTTTTTTACGTGATCATAGATGTGAGCATATGCATGTGTTTGTATTCCCTCCGTTTTTTTTAGTCTGCATATAAGATTTGATCAAAGCAAATTTTGTTAACTTTGACCAAGTTTATAGAAAAAAATATCAAGACTCACAATATGAAATCAATATTGTTAAATGCATCATAAAATTAATGTTCATACCATATAGATTTAGTATTGTAGATATTGATTTTTTTATAAAGTTGGTCAAACTTTACAAAGTTTGACTTTGACCAAATCTTATATGCAAACTAAAAAAACGGAGGGAGTAAGTGTCTACGTCTATATTGGTTTTCTAGAAAGAAGATACAATTGACTTTCTTTCACATGGTCCATCTATAGAACTCTCTTCATTCCATTCATGCGCACCCCATGATGTGGCCTCCTCTACGTACGTGCCTCACGACGTGGGGACCTGAGGCGCTACTTCTTGCCACGAACCCTACCAACGTCACCGCTGATGCGGAACTAAGCATGAAAATAAATAAAAATTGTATGAACACCCAAGATCTAATCTAGGAGATGCAAGGCAACGAAGGAGAGTGTGCCTACATACTCTTATAGAATAAAAGCGTTAGCGTGTGTAACGCGGTTGATGTAGTCATACTCTTCACGATCCAATCCGATCTAGTGGCGAACGGACGACACCTCCGAGATTAGCACATGTTCAGCTCGATGGAGTCCTCTCCTTCTTCATCCAGCAAGCGAGGAGAGGAGATTGATGAGATCGGAACCAACACGGTGGTATGGTGGTGGTTGTGGCAGCGAAATTCCGGCAGGGCTTCGCCAAGCGCATATATACGAGAGAAACGTGGGAGAAATTGGGAGAGGCAATGGGCAAGGATGAAGGGGTGGCTGCCCCCATGTGCCTCCCCCTCTATATATAAGCTAGGGGCAGGGGAGGGCATCCAAAACCTTCCTAGGGCTGGCCACATGGGAGAAATCCCTTCAAACTTGGAGATAACATCTTATCTCTAGATTCAACCCTTTAAATTTAGAGATAAGACCTTATCTCTAGATTTAAATGACATGTGCCTTGGGAAATGGTGCGGCCAACCCATGTGGGATGTAGCCCACCCCTCAGTCCATGTGGGCCCTTCCTGGGTTGTTGGGCCCCACGGTGGAACCACCGAAACCTTCTAGAGCCTTCCTGGTACTCTATAAAAAATTCCTGAACTTTTCTGGAACCCTGAATATGACTTCTCATATATAAATATTTACCTCCGGACCATTCTAGAGCTCCTCGTGATGTCTTGGACCCCATCCGAGACTCCAGACTCCTTTGTGTATCTCACCTTGGCCATCTTCAATCCCTACTACGAAAACATGAAGGAGGATGCCAAGTAAAATCCCGCAGCCTGGCACGAGGCATGGATGAGGAGAATGGATTTAAGTTCACCTCAAGTTCGCGGCCAAGAACGTGTACACATGCTATGAGATGCACATGCGGATCGTTTACATGAGGGAGTGCCTCATTCCTGTGATCGACGAGGGATCGAGCCACCAGCAGAGCAGTGGCGGCAAGTGTCATAAGAAGAAGTAGATGATGATAATTAGATTATCGTTTATCCTATTTAATTATGCATGTAATTATTTACTTTGGTATGTGCAAATGTCATGTGTGTAGTAACTTATGTAATTGGATATTTAATTTGGTTATGCAATCATGTCCTTATAAGTATATAGTATACTATGTTGTTGTTATGTAGGGAGAGCATAGATGTTGTGCAGATTGAGCAAATCGCATTGCCTACGGATGAAACTATGGAACCCATCGGTGACGATTTCATCAATCGCTGACAATTATGTACCACCAACCGTTTGCCCACAACACACACACAGACATTTTATTTGGAGCAATCGTCTGTGCTATTATCGTCATCCCACACAATTCTGATTACTGACCACTTTGCCGGTATTACACACATCTTGTTAAGCCAAATCGTTTATGTTGTTTTGGCTCATTGCAAATAGTTTGTCCGAGTGAACTGTATGCCGTCTATCACACACACCTTGATCTGGCTGATCGTTTCTGTTGTTTTGGATCATCGCAAATAGTTCATCTGAGTGAACTATGTGCTGTCTATCGCACACACCTTGATCTGGCTGACCATTTCTGTTGTTTTCGCTCACCGCAAACAGTTCAGCAAACTGAATTGTATGCCATCCATTGCACACACCTTGATTTGGCTAACTGTTTCTGTTGTTTCGCTCGTCTAGTTCGTATGGATCAACTATATGCCACATATCGCACATGCGACTCTAATATGAACCGTGCTTTATGCCTCCACGGTCGCACACAGTTTGTCATATTGGTGACGGTTTTGTTTCGATACCGTTTGCGATTCATGCATCGCAAATAGTTTGGTCGAAGGGTCTCTGATTCATGTGTCGCGTTAGCAACATCCAACAGTAGTGTTTGGAACAACATTCACACTTGCTTCCATGAACACAAGCATTTACCCTTGAGGGAGTCCTGGACTAAGGGGTCCTCGGGTGTCCGGACAATTTGATATGGGCCAGACTGGTGGGCCGTGAAGATACAAGGGAGAAGACCTTTTCCCGTGTCCGGATGAGACTCTCCTTTGCGTGGATGGCAAGCCTAGCGTTCGGATGTATTATTTCCTTTCTCTGTAAACCGACTCTGTACAACCCTAGACCCCTCCGGTGTCCAGGGGCGGAGCTGGAACCAATGCCACCCTGATGCACCACTTTAAAGCGACGCAATTTTTTTAAGCAATGTTGTACTCCCTCTGTAAACTAATATAAGAGCATTTAGATCACTATTTTAGTATTCTAAACGCTCTTATATTAGTTTACGGAGGGAGTACTAAATAGAAGTGTTCTCAAACTTCTATCATAAATTATCACACACAATAGGAGATAATAGTATATAAAAAATGTAGCAATCAAAATTCTTCATAAAACAAAGACTAAAGAACTTGAAAAATATCTCTTGCATTTTCAAATTACACCAAGTTTCAGTAACCTACAATGATAAAGTAGAATCAAGCTTTAAAGTGGAACCCAATAGAATGGCCAATTGAGATTTGCTTATAAGTAGCTAAATATTGAACATTAGTTTTTAGTACATTCACTTCATAGTCTTTCAAAATTATCGTAGCAAATTGAGTATACCCAATTAGAATTTGAAACCATAGGCAATGCGCCATCTCAGACATGACACACAAAAAAAGTTTAATCCACTAGCCACAAATTCATACATGCAATTGTTGCAACTTGTAGAAATCTTTAGAAACAACAGCAAAGACAAAGGATACCAGGGCACAATCCGGACCGACTCATGAAGTTAATCTAGACAAAGAAACAGATTGGTAAGTGAGTGCAAGAGATGAAATTACGTGTGGTGACCTGGTCGTGTGGACGTGGGAGCTCGTCGTCGATTGTTGGCCGCTGCGTACGGTGTGCCAGCCGCCAGGCATACACGTCTACGGGGCCGACGAGACCATCGATCGATCAGTTGATCAAATCAACGTGTTCGCCGGTGTGCGTGCGTGATTTTCGGGTTGCGGGCGTAACCTGACATGGGCTGTAGGCCTGCCGGCCCGCGGTAAGTAGAGCGTGGTGCAGACGAAATGACGGGCCCTGATGCACTACTGCCGGGCCACCCTGATGCCCAGGGCCTTTTATGTGACAGTTACTACTAAAAATATTTTTTGACCCTGATGCATGTGCCACAGGGTCGGCTGATACGTCTCCAACGTATCTATAATTTTTGATTGCTCCATGCTATATTATCTACTGTTTTGGACTATATTTGGCTTTATTTTCCACTTTTATATTATTTTTGGGACTAACCTATTAACCGGAGGCCCAACCCAGAATTGCTGTTTTTTTGCCTATTTCAGTGTTTCGAAGAAACGGAATATCAAACGGAGTCCAAACGAAATGAAACCTTCGGGAACGTGATTTTCTCACCGAACGTGATCCAGGAGACTTGAACCCTACGCCAAGGCATCAGAGAGGCGGTCACGAGGGTGGGGGGCACGCCCTCCTATCTCGTGGGCCCCTCGGAGCTCCACCGACGTACTTCTTCCTCCTATATACCTACGTACCCCCAAATGATCAGGAGGGGAGCCAAAAACCTAATTCCACCGCCGCAACTTTCTGTATCCACGAGATCCCATCATGGGGCCTGTTCCGGAGCTCCGCCAGAAGAGGGCCGTCATCACGGAGGGCTTCTACATCATCATAGCCCCTCCGATAAAGTGTGAGTAGTTTACCTCAGACCTTCGGGTCCATAGTTATTAGCTAGATGGCTTCTTCTCTCTTTTTGGATCTCAATACAAAGTTCTCCCCCTCTCTCGTGGAGATCTATTCAATGTAATCTTCTTTTTGCTGTGTGTTTGTTGAGACTGATGAATTGTGGGTTTATGATCAAGTCTATCTATGAATAATATTTGAATCTTCTCTGAATTCTTTTATGCATGATTGGTTATCTTTGCAAGTCTCTTCGAATTATCCGTTTGGTTTGGCCAACTAGATTGGTAGTTCTTGCCATGGGAGAAGTGCTTAGCTTTGGGTTCGATCTTGCGGTGTCCTTTCCCAGTGACAGAAGGGGCAGCAAGGCATGTATTGTATCGTTGCCATCGAGGATAACAAGATGGGGTTTATTTCATATTGCATGAATTTATCTCTCTACATCATGTCATCTTGCTTAAAGCGTTACTCTGTTTTAACTTAATACTCTAGATGCATGCTGGATAGTGGTCGATGAGTGGAGTAATAGTAGTAGATGCAGAATCGTTTTGGTCTACTTGTCATGGACGTGATGCCTATATACATGATCATGCCTAGATATTCTCATAACTATGCTCAATTCTGTCAATTGCTCAACAGTAATTTGTTCACCCACCGTAGAATACTTATGCTCTTGAGAGAAGCCACTAGTGAAACCTATGCCCCCCGGGTCTATTCTCATCATATCAATCTCCATCACTTTAATCTAGCTTTGCTTTTTTACTTTGCCTTTTACTTTTCATTTGCATCTTTATACCAAAAATACCAAAAATATTATATCTATCAGATCTCACTCTCGTAAGTGACCGTGAAGGGATTGACAACCCCTAATCACATTGGTTGCGAGTAGCTATCGTTTTGTGCAGGTACGAGGGACTTGAGCGTGGCCTCCTACTGGATTGATACCTTGGTTCTTAAAAACTGAGGGAAATACTTACGCTACTCTGCTGCATCATCCCTTCCTCTTCGGGGAAATCCAACGCAAGCTCAAGAGGTAGCAAGAAGAATTTCTGGCGCCGTTGCCGGGGAGTCTACGCAAAAAGTCAACATACCAAGTACCCATCACAATCCCTATCTCTCGCATTACATTATTTTCCATTTGCCTCTCGTTTTCCCCTCCCCCCAATTCACCCTTGCCGTTTTATTCGCCCTCTCTCTCTCTATATCCTCCCTCTCTATTTGCCTTTTCTCGCCTGCCCTTGTTTGCTCGTGTGCTAGTTTGTTTGCTTGTCATCATGGCTAGTCTCATATCTTCTCCGTTGTCTCCCAAGAATGAAGTTCTAAATTTTAAACAAAGGGAGGGAGAAAATCTAAAAGATGCTTGGTATAGAATTTGCAATGCTCAAAATAGATCTACGAGGAAGCAATCTACTTCAGTTCTTCTCCGCAATTTTTATGTAGGTGTTAATCCTTGGTATAGATATATCCTCGATACCATTACCGGAGGGAACTTCTTGGGTAGCCATACTTTTGATTCTTATAATGCTATGCTAGATTTATTTGGCTCACCACCTCTTTTGGTTAATGGAACCATGTTAACTTTGGAGCATGTTATGCAAAGACTTGAAATTATTGAAAATAAAGTTGCTACTATTGAATTAATTGAAAGTCTAGATAAAAAGATCCACAATCAAATTACTCAATATGGATCTAAGGTAGGAATGACTCTAAAGAATATCAAGGAAAAGGAACCCATAGTTAATGAGAAGATAAACTCAGATTCCACTAGAATTGATAAACTTGAGGGTATCATTACAAACTTGGGAACCGCTTTTTCTTTCGTAAATAACGCTCCAAGTCCTCCTACTAAAATTGTCAAGCTTATGTATGTTCCTAAAAATAAGGGTGAATCATCTAGTAAGGAAACTGCGGATCTTAAATCTATAAGTATTCATCCCAATCTTTTTGCTATCATTGAGGAACCAATTGCTACAAATGAATTTTTTGATCTTGTGCCTAAAAGTTTCATAATCACTAGAAAGAAATAAATTACTAAGGGAAATAGATTCCTAATCGAAGAATTGCCTACGAAAGATGGCAATACCTAGATCTATCTTCTCTTTTATGCCTAGCTAGGGGCGTTAAACGATAGCGCTTGTTGGGAGGCAACCCAATTTTATTTTTATTCCTTGCTTTTTTCTCCTGTTTAGTAATAAATAAATTATCTAGCCTCTGTTTTGGTTGTGTTTTTTGTGTTTAATTAGTGTTTGTGCCAAGTAGAAGCGTTGGGAAGACTTGGGGAAAGTCTTGTTGAACTTGCTGTAAAAAACAGAAACTTTAGTGATCACGAGAACTGCTCTCATTTTTATTTGGAGAGTGCTATTTAGTTAATTCTTTTTGCGGATGATTAATAGATAAATTCCTCACGTCAAGAAATTTATTTTAGAATTTTTGGGGTTCCAGATCTTGCGCTAGCTACAGATTACTACAGACTGTTCTGTTTTGACAGATTATGTTTTTCGTGTGTTGTTTGCTTATTTTGATGAATCTATCATTAATAAAATAGTTTATAATCCATAGAGAAGTTGGAATACAGTAGGTTTAACACCAATATAAATAAAGAATGAGTTCATTACAGTACCTTTGAGTGGTCTTTTGTTTTCTTTCGCTAACGGAGCTCACGAGTTTTCTACTTTAAGTTTTGTGTTGTGAAGTTTTCAAGTTTTGGGTGAATTCTTGTGATGGATTATGGAACAAGGAGTGGCAAGAGCCTAAGCTTGGGGATGCACATGGCACCCCCAAGATAATCCAAGGACACCAAAAAGTCAAAGCATGGGGATGCCCCGGAAGGCATCCCCTCTTTCGTCCACTTCCATAGGTAATTTACTTGGAGCTATATTTTTATTCACCAACATGATATGTGTTTTGCTTGGAGCGTCTTGTATTTTTTGTGTCTTTGGTTGTTAGTGTGCCACAATCATACTTGTTATACACACCTTTTGAGAGATCCATACATGAATTGGAATTTGATAGAATACTCTATGTGCTTCACTTATATCTTTTTGAGCTATAATTTTTGCTCTATGTGCTTCACTTATATTTTTTTAGAGCACGGTGGTGGATTTGTTTTAAAGAAACTATTGATCTCTCATGCTTCACTTAAATTATTTTGAGAGTCTTAATAGCATGGTAATTTGCTTAATAATAACATGCTTGGTATTCAAGATTTGTGAAACTTTCTTTTGAGTGTGTTGAATACTAAGAAAAGTTGGATGCTTGATAATTGTTTTGAGATGTGGAGGTAGTAATATCAAAGTCATGCTAGTAGAGTAATTGTGAATTTGAGAAGTGCTTGAGTTAAAGTTTGCAAGTCCCGTAGCATGCACGTATGGTAAATGCTATGCAACAAATTTGAAACATGAGGTGTTATTTGATTGTCCTCCTTATGAGTGGTGGTCGGGGACGAGCGATGGTCTTTTCCTACCAATCTATCCCCCTAGGAGCATGCACGTAATACTTTGGTTTTTGATGGCTTGTAGATTTTTGCAATAAGTATATGAGTTCTTTATGACTAATGTTGAGTCCATGGATTATACGCACTCTCACCCTTCCATCCTTGCTAGCCTCTTCGGTACCGTGCATTGCCCTTTCTCACATTGAGAGTTGGCGCAAACTTCACCGGTGCATCCAAACCCCGTGATATGATACGCTCTTTCACAGATAAACCTCCTTATATCTTCCTGAAAACAGCCACCATACCTACCTATTATGGCATTTCCATAGCCATTCCGAGATATATTGCCATGCAACTTTCCACCATCCAGTTTATCATGACATATTCATCATTGTCATATTGCTTACTATGATCATGTAGTCGACATAGTATTTGTGGCAAAGCCACCGTTCATAATTTTTTCATACTTGTCACTCTTGATTCATTGAATATCCCGGTACACCGCCGGAGGCATCCATATAGAGTCATACCTTGTTCTAGTATCAAGTTGTAATCATTGAGTTGTAAATAAATAGAAGTGTGATGATCATCATTCAATAGAGCATTGTCCCCCCAAAAAGAGAAAGGCCAAAGAAAAAAAAGGCCAAAAAAAGAAAATAAATAAAAAGGGGCAATGCTACTATTCCTTTTTTTTCACACTTGTGCTTCAAAGTAGCACCATGTTCTTCATATAGAGAGTCTCTTGAGTTATCACTTTCATATACTAGTGGGAATTTTCATTATAGAACTTGGCTTGTATATTCCAACAATGGGCCTCCTCAAGTGCCCTAGGTCTTCGTGAGCAAGCAAGTCGGATGCACACCCACTTAGTTTCTTTTGTTGAGCTTTCATACATTTATAGCTCTAGTGCATCCGTTGCATGGCAATCCCTACTCCTTGCATTAACATCAATTGATGGGCATCTCCATAGCCCATTGATTAGCCTCGTTGATGTGAGACTTTCTCCTTTTTTGTCTTCTCCACATAACCCCCATCATTATTCTATTCCACCTATAGTGCTATATCCATGGCTCATGCTCATGTATTGCGTGAAAGTTTATGAGTTTGAAATTATTAAGGTATGAAACAATTGCTTGGCTTGTCATCGGGGTTGTGCATGATGAGAGCATTCTTGTGTGACGAAAATGGAGCATGACTAAACTATATGATTTTGTAGGGATGAACTTTCTTTGGCCATGTTACTTTAAGAAAACATAATTGCTTTGTTGGTTTGCTTGAAGTATTATTATTTTTATGTCAATATGAACTTTTGTCTTGAATCTTCCTAATCTGAATATTCATACCACAATTAAGAAGATTTACATTGAAATTATGCCAAGTAGCACTCCACATCAAAAATTCTCTTTTTATCATTTACCCACTCGAGGACGAGCAGGAATTAAGCTTGGGGGTGCCTGATACGTCTCCAACGTATCTATAATTTTTGATTGCTCCATGCTATATTATCTACTGTTTTGGACTATATTGGGCTTTATTTTCCACTTTTATATTATTTTTGGGACTAACCTATTAACCGGAGGCCCAACCCAGAATTGCTGTTTTTTTGCCTATTTTAGTGTTTCGAAGAAACGGAATATCAAACGGAGTCCAAACGGAATGAAACCTTCGGGAACGTGATTTTCTCACCGAACATGATCCAGGAGACTTGGACCCTACGCCAAGGCATCAGAGAGGCGGTAACGAGGGTGGGGGCGCGCCCTCCTGTCTCGTGGGCCCCTCGGAGCTCCACCGACGTACTTCTTCCTCCTATATATACCTACGTACCCCTAAACGATCAGGAGGGGAGCCAAAAACCTAATTCCACCGCCGCAACTTTCTGTATCCATGAGATCCCATCTTGGGGCCTGTTTCGTAGCTCCGCCGGAAGAGGGCCGTCATCACGGAGGGCTTCTACATCATCATAGCCCCTCCGATGAAGTGTGAGTAGTTTACCTCAGACCTTCGGGTCCATAGTTAGTAGCTAGATGGCTTCTTCTCTCTTTTTGGATCTCAATACAAAGTTCTCCCCCTCTCTCATGGAGATCTATTCGATGTAATCTTCTTTTTGCGGCGTGTTTGTTGAGACCGATGAATTGTGGGTTTATGATCAAGTCTATCTATGAATAATATTTGAATCTTCTCTGAATTCTTTTATGCATGATTGGTTATCTTTGCAAGTCTCTTCGAATTATCCGTTTGGTTTGGCCAACTAGATTGGTAGTTCTTGCCATGGGAGAAGTGCTTAGCTTTGGGTTCGATCTTGCGGTGTCCTTTCCCAGTGACAGAAGGGGTAGCAAGGCACGTATTGTATCGTTGCCATCGAGGATAACAAGATGGGGTTTATTTCATATTGCATGAATTTATCTCTCTACTTCATGTCATCTTGCTTAAAGCGTTACTCTGTTTTAACTTAATACTCTAGATGCATGCTGGATAGCGGTCGATGAGTGGAGTAATAGTAGTAGATGCAGAATCGTTTCGGTCTACTTGTCACGGACGTGATGCCTATATACATGATCATGCCTAGATATTCTCATAACTATGCTCAATTCTGTCAATTGCTCAACAGTAATTTGTTGACCCACCGTAGAATACTTATGCTCTTGAGAGAAGCCACTAGTGAAACCTATGGCCCCCGGGTCTATTCTCATCATATCAATCTCCATCACTTTAATCTAGCTTTGCTTTTTTACTTTGCCTTTTACTTTTCATTTGCATCTTTATACCAAAAATACAAAAAATATTATATCTATCAGATCTCACTCTCGTAAGTGACCGTGAAGGGATTGACAACCCCTAATCGCGTTGGTTGTGAGTAGCTATCGTTTTGTGCAGGTACGAGGGACTTGAGCGTGGCCTCCTACTGGATTGATACCTTGGTTCTCAAAAACTGAGGGAAATACTTACGCTACTCTGCTGCATCATCCCTTCCTCTTCGGGGAAATCCAACACAAGCTCAAGAGGTAGCATCGGCCCACTAGGCTCCGCCCCTGCCGGTGTCCATATAAACCGGAGGGTTTAGTCCATAGAGGCTAAGACAAGTCACATAGGCTAGACATCTAGGGTTTAGCCATTACGATCTCGAGGTAGATCGACTCTTATAACCCCTATACTCATCAAATACAATCAAGCAGGACGTAGGGTTTTACCTCCATTAAGAGGGCCCAAACCTGGGTAAACATCGCGTCGCCCTTGTCTCCTGTTTCCTTCGATCCTCAGAAGCACAGTTTGGGACCCCTACCCGAGATCGGCCAGTTTTGACACCGACATTGGTGCTTTCATTAAGAGTTCCACTGTGTCGTCAACAGAAGGTTCGACGGCTCGTTTGATCATCAACAATGATGCCATTTTCGGGGAAGCTTTCCTCCCCGGCCAGATTTTTGTGTTCAGTGGCTTTGTTCTGCGTGCCAACTCAATTGGCCACCTCGAGCAGATTGATAGCTACGCCCCTGGTCATCAGATCAGTTTCGGGAACCTAAATTATGTCCATGATATCCGAGGAGACTTGATCTTCGAAGGGTTCGCGGCCCCGACCACCGCTCTGGCCTTAGATCCGGAGCAAACCGCCAGGTCCGAAGATGGGAGTTTGGAGCCCACCGGACTCTCCGCTGCAAACCGCACTATTGAAGATCCGGAGGCGATTGTGTCCACGGCAAACTCGAAATCAGACCGGGTTCCTCCTATCACTGAAAGGCCAAACTCGCCCCCGGACTCCAGATCCAAACTCTCGAAGTCCATGTCAAGCAAGCATGGCCAGGAGGCCTTCGCCCCGGCCGGCCTCTCGGAGTCTCGTTTCCCCGTCCAATCCTCGCCCTTAAACGAGGCTCTAGACTTAACGTGGTCCCTCGCTATTACTGAGGAATCACCTCCGAACTATGCCCAGCCTGGATCAGGGGCTGGGAGCAGGGAATTTTACGTCCCACCCGCCACCCATTTCATAGCCACTGCCGAGGACTTAACCGACATGCTGGATTACACCTCCAAAGACATCAACGGCGTGGACGACGATGCCAGAGACGAACAAGGCCAAGACCCGCAGTTTACTGGACGTTGGACGACCACCTCCACATACGACGTGTATATGGTGGATACACCCAAATAGGATGATGGCGAAGGCGGGAAGGATCCGGCTGAGGACAAACCTGCTGAGGCTCCACCGAAGCATCGACGCCAACGACACACTCAAAATTGCGTCATAGCAAAGACAGTAATACCGGCACCGGAGACGATAACACTCAGGAGTGCGCCGAATACCCCGAGGCCCCCATCGAGCCCACATCCAGACAGGACGATGTGGAGGAGGGGCAAGTTAACCCCGACGATCCGGTCGGGAACGAGGACTCGGAGGATAGCAACTATCTACCGCTCTCCGAAGACGATGTCAGCCTCAGAAACAAAGAATTCATCGTGCTGGAGGAACCCCTTGAGCAGGAGTGCTTCAAGCGCCAACTAATCGCCACTACAAAAAGAATCATCAATGGCTCCAAGCCAAACATGATACGCTCAATGACAGATGGAGACAGGTCCTAGCTGCCAAAGAATATGGCCTACAACGCCCAGCAAAGAGCTATCAGAAGCTTCGGCTACTGCCACAATTCGACGACGAGGCCTTCGAGCCAATACCGTCGAAACATGACCGCGTGATACGTCCATTTTACATCATGCTTTTATATCGATATTTATTGCATTATGGGTTGTTATTACACATTATGTCACAATACTTATGCCTATTCTCTCTTAGTTTACAAGGTTTACATGAAGAGGGAGAATGCTGGCAGCTGGAATTCTGGGCTGGAAAAGGAGCAGATATTAGAGACCTATTATGCACAGCTCCAAAAGTCCTGAAACTTCACGGAAGTCATTTTTGGAATTAATAAAAAATACTGAGCGAAGAAAGCACCGGAGGGGGCCCACACCCTGGCCACGAGGGTGGGGGGCGCCCTACCCCCCTGGGGACGCCCCCTGCCTCGTGGCCCCCTGGTGGCCCTCCGATGCCCATCTTCTGCTATATGAAGTCTTTCGTCGAGGAAAAATCATAAGCAAGCACACGGGACGAAACTCTGCCGCCACGAGGTGGAACCTTGGCCGAACCAATCTAGGGCTCAGTCGGAGCTGTTCTGCCGGGGAAACTTCCCTCCGGGAGGGGGAAATCATCACCATCGTCATCACCAACGATCGTCTCATCGGGAGGGGGTCAATCTCCATCAACATCTTCACCAGCACCATCTCATCTCAAACCCTAGTTCATCTCTTGTATCCAATCTTTGTATCCAAACCTCAGATTGGTACCTGTGGGTTGCTAGTAGTGTTGATTACTCCTTGTAGTTGATACTAGTTGGTTTACTTGGTGAAAGATCTTATGTTCAGATCCATTATGAATATTAATACCCCTCCGATTATGAACATGATTATGCTTTTTGAGTAGTTACGTTTGTTCCCGAGGACATGGGAGAAGTCTTGCTATAAGTAGTCATGTGAATTTGGTATTCGTTCGATATTTTGATGAGATGTATGTTGTCATCCCTCTAGTGGTGTCATGTGAACATCGACTACATGACACTTCACCATTGTTTGGGCCTAGTGGGAGGCATTGGGAAGTAATAAGTAGATGATGGGTTGCTAGAGTGACAGAAGCTTAAACCCTAGTTTATGCATTGCTTCGTAAGGGGCTGATTTGGATCCATATGTTTCATGCTATGGTTAGGTTTACCTTAGTACTTCTGTTGTAGTTGCGGATGCTTGCAATGGGGGTTAATCATAAGTGGGATGCTTGTCCAAGTAAGGACAGTACCCAAGCACGGGTCCACCCACATATCAAATTATCAAAGTACCGAACGCGAATCATATGAACGTGATGGAAACTAGCTTGACGATAATTCCCAAGTGTCCTCGGGA
This sequence comes from Triticum aestivum, assembly GCF_018294505.1. NCBI lineage: Eukaryota > Viridiplantae > Streptophyta > Magnoliopsida > Poales > Poaceae > Triticum > Triticum aestivum. Next base: position 112,521,993 of record NC_057800.1, read on the forward strand.
GCACTTTCCTTCATATAAGAGTTTATCCAGGCTTGTCCTTTGCTACAAAAAGGATTGGGCCATCTTGCTGCACCTTATTTACTTTTATTAATTGCTACTCGTTACAAATTACCTTATCACAAAACTATCTGTTACCGATAATTTCAGTGCTTGCAGAGAATACCTTACTAAAAACTGCTTATCATTTCCTTCCGCTCCTCGTTGGGTTCAACACTCTTACTTATCGAAAAGTCTACGATAGATCCCCTACACTTGTGGGTCATCAAGACTCTTTTCTGGCACCGTTGCCGGGGAGTGAAGCGCCTTTGGTAGGTGGAATTTGGTAAGAAAAAATTTATATAGTGTGCTGAAATTTACTGTCACTTGTTACTATGGAACATAATCCTTTGAGAGGCTTGTTCGGGGTATCTTCACCCTGACCAGTAGAGCAAAGAGTTGCTCCTCAATCTACTGAACCTACTAAAATTTTTTACTTTGAAATTCCTTCGGGTATGATAGAGAAAATGCTAGCTAATCCTTTCACAGGTGATGGAACATTGCATCCCGATTTACACTTAATCTACGTGGATGAAGTTTGTGGATTATTTAAGCTTGCAGGTATGCCCGATGATGTTATCAAGAAGGTCTTCCCTTTATCTTTGAAGGGAGAGGCATTGATATGGTATAGGCTATGTGATGATATGGTATCATGGGACTACAAGCGATTGGAATTGGAATTTCATCAGAAGTTTTATCCTATGCATCTTGTTCATCACAATCGTAATTATATATATAATTTTTGGCATCGCGAAGGAGAAAGCATCGCTCAAGCTTGGGGGAGGCTTAAGTCAATGTTATATTCATGCCCCAGTCATGAGCTATCAAAAGAAATGATTATTCAAAATTTTTATGCTCGGCTTTCTCTCAGTAATCGCTCCATGCTCGATACTTCTTGTACTGGATCTTTTATGATGAAGACTATTGAATTCAAATGGAATTTATTGGAAAGAATTAAACGTAACTCTGAATATTGGGACCTCGATGAAGGTAAGGAGTCAGGTATAACACCTAAGTTTGATTGTGTTAAATCTTTTATGGATACCGATGTTTTCCGTGAATTTGCACTAAATATGGACTTGACTTTGAGATAGTAGCTTCTTTCTGTGAATCCTTTGCTACTCATGTTGATCTCCCTAAGGAGAAGTGGTTTAAATATAATCCTCCCATTGAAGTAAAAGTAGTTGCACCTATTAAAGTTGAAGAAAATACTATCACTTATAATGATCCTATTGTTCCTACTGCTTATGTTCAGAAACCACATGTCCCTGTTAGAATAAAGGATCATGCTAAAGTTTCAACTGTAGTCAACAAAAGTAATATTAGGACACACAAACCCCCTGAGCAAGTTAAAGTTGAACCTAATATTGCTATGGTTAAAGATCTCTTGGCCAATAATATTGATGGGCATGTTATTCACTTCTGTGATGAAGCTGCTAGAATTGCTAGACCTGATGCTAAAAATAAACATAGACCTGTTGTAGGCATGCCTGTTATTTCCGTTAAAATATGAGATCATTGTTATCATGACTTATGTGATATGGGTGCTAGTGCAAGTGCAATACCTCATTCCTTATACCAAGAAATTATGCATGATATTGCACCTGCTGAGATAGAAGAGATAGATGTTACAATTAAGCTTGCCAATAGAGATACTATTTCACTAGTTGGGATTGTTAGAGATGTTGAAGTCTTGTGTGGGAAAGTTAAATACCCTTCTGATTTTCTTGTTCTCGGTTCCCCACAAGATGCCTTTTGTCCCATTATATTTGGTAGACCCTTCTTGAATACTGTTAATGCTAAGATAGACTGCAGTAAGGATATTGTTTATGTTGGTTTAGGGGATATGTCTCATGAGTTTAATTTTGCTAAATTTCGTAGACAACCCCATGATAAAGAATTGCCTAGTAAATATGAAATTATTGGTCTTACTTCTATTGCCGTGCCTCCTACTAATCCTTTAGAACAATATTTGCTAGACCATGAAAAAGATATGTTTATGAATGAAAGAAGGGAAATAGATGAAGTATTCTTTAAACAGGGACCTATTCTGAAACACAACTTGCCTGTTGAAATCCTAGGGGATCCTCCTCCACCCAAGGGTGATCCCATGTTTGAGCTTAAACCATTGCCTAATACTCTTAAATATGCTTATCTTGATGAAAAGAAGATATATCATGTTATTATTAGTGCTAACCTTTCAGAGCATGAAGAAGAGAAATTATTGAAAACTCCGAAGAAGCACCGTGCCACTATTGGATATACTCTTGATGATCTTAAGGGCATTAGTCCCACTCTATGTCAACACAAAATAAATTTGGAGAAAGACGCCAAACCAGTTATTGATCACCAATGACGGCTAAATCCTAAGATGAAAGAAGTGGTAAGAAAGGAAATATTAAAGCTCCTTGAAGCAGGTATAATTTATCCAATTGCTGATAGTCAGTGGGTAAGTCCTGTCCATTGTGTCCCTAAGAAGGGAGGTATTACTGTCGTTCCTAATGATAAAGATGAATTGATTCCGCAAAGAATTATTACAGGTTATAGGATGGTGATTGATTTTCGCAAATTAAATAAAGCCACTAAAAAGGATCATTAACCTTTACCTTTCATTGATCAAATGCTAGAAAGATTATCCAAACATACACATTTTTGCTTTCTAGATGGTTACTCTGGTTTCTCTCAAATACCTGTGTCAGCTGACGATTAAGAAAAGACTACTTTTACTTGCCCTTTCGGTACCTTTGCTTATAGACGTATGCCTTTTTGTTTATGTAATGCACCTGCTACCTTTCAAAGATGCATGATGGCTATATTCTCTAACTTTTGTGAAAATATTTGTGAAGTTTTCATGGATGATTTCTCTGTTTATGGATCCTCTTTTTATGATTGCTTGAGCAACCTTGATCGAGTTTTGCAGAGATGTGAAGAAACTAACCTTGTATTGAATTGGGAGAAGTGCCACTTTATGGTTAATGAAGGTATTGTCTTGGGGCATAAAATTTCTGAAAGAGGTATTGAAGTTGACAAAGCTAAAGTTGATGCTATTGAAAAGATGGCGTGTCCCAAGGACATCAAAGGTATAAGAAGCTTCCTTGGTCATGCCGGTTTTTATAGGAGGTTCATTAAGGACTTCTCAAAAATTTCCCGGCCTCTGACTAACCTATTACAAAAAGATATTCCTTTTGTCTTTGATGCTGATTGTGTAGAAGCATTTGAAATACTTAAGAAAGCTTTGATTTCTGCACCTATTGTTCAGCCTCCTGATTGGAATTTACCATTTGAAATCATGTGTGATGCTAGTAATTATGCTGTGGGGGTTGTTCTAGGACAAATAGTTGATAAAAAATTAAATGTTATTCAATATGCTAGTAAAACTCTAGACAATGCCCAGAGAAATTATTCTACTACTGAAAAGGAATTCTTAGCAGTTGTATTTTCTTGTGATAAGTTCAGACCTTATATTGTTGATTCTAAAGTAACTATTCACACTGATCATGCTGCTATTACATATCTTATGGAAAAGAAAGATGCTAAACCTAGACTTATTAGATGTGTTCTCTTGCTACAAGAATTTGATTTGCATATTATTGATAGAAAGGGAGCTAAGAATCCCGTTGCAGACAACATGTCTAGGTTAGAGAATGTTCTTGATGACCCACTACCTATTGATGATAGCTTTCCTGATGAACAATTAGCTGTCATAAATGCTTCTCGCACTGCTCCATGGTATGCTTATTATGCTAATTACATTGTTGCTAAATTTATACCACCTAGTTTCACATACCAGTAAAAGAAAAGGTTCTTCTATGATTTAAGACATTACTTCTGGGATGACCCACATCTTTATAAAGAAGGAGTAGATGGTGTTATTAGACATTGTGTACCTGAGCATGAACAGGAATAGATCCTACACAAGTGTCACTCCGAAGCTTATGGAGGACACCATGCTGGAGACAGAACTGCACATAAGGTACTGCAATCCGGTTTTTATTAGCTTACTCTCTTCAAGGATGCCCGTAAGTTTGTCTTATCTTGTGACGAATGTCAAAGAATTGGTAATATTAGTAGACGCCAAGAAATGCCTATGAATTATTCACTCGTTATTGAACCATTTGATATTTGGGCTTCGATTATATGGGACGTTTCCTTCCTCTAATGGATACACACATATTTTAGTTGTTGTTGATTACGTTACTAAGTGGGTAGAAGCTATTCCAACTAGTAGTGCTGATCATAACACCTCTATTAAGATGCTTAAAGAATTTATTTTCCAAGGTTTGGGGTCCCTAGATATTTAATGACTGATGGTGGTTCACATTTTATTCATGGTGCCTTTCGTAAAATGGTTGCTAAGTATGATGTTAACCATAGAATCGCATCCCCTTATCATCCACAGTCTAGTGGTCAAGTAGAACTTAGCAATAGAGAGCTTAAATTAATTTTGCAAAAGACTGTTAATAGATCTAGAAAGAATTGGTCCAAGAAACTTGATGATGCATTATGGGCTTATAGAATTACATACAAAAATCCTATGGGTATGTCTCCGTATAAAATGGTTTATGGTAAAGCATGTCACTTACCTCTCGAATTAGAACATAAGGCATATTGGGATATTAAAGAGCTTAACTATGATTTCAAACTTGTCGATGAGAAGAGGCTTTTTGACATTAGCTCACTTGATGAATGGAGAACCCAAGCTTATGAGAATGCCAAGCTGTTCAAAGAAAAAGTTAAAAGATGTCATGACAAAAGGATACAAAAGTGTGAGTTTAATGTAGGTGATTATGTATTGTTATACAACTCTCGTTTAAGATTTTTTGCAGGCAAACTTCTCACTAAATGGGAATGTCCTTACGTCATCGAGGAGGTCTACCGTTCCGGTGCCATAAAAATTAACAACTTCGAAGGCACAAATCCGAAGGTGGTGAACGGTCAAAGAATCAAACATAATATCTTAGGCAATTCTATAAATGTTGAAACTAATGTTATTGAAACCGTAACCCCGTAGGAATACATAAGAGACACTTTCCGGAACGTTTCAGACTCCAAAAAGGAATAGCTACGTGGTACAGTAAGTAAACCGACTCCAAAACAGTTCTAATGGCAATTTTTCTCCGTTTTGGAATATTTAACAAAACAGGAAAATAAGAAGCACATCGAAAAGGACACGAGGCTTCCACGAGGGTGGAGGGCGCGCCCTACCCCCTGGGCACGCCCCCTGCCTCGTGGTCACCTCGTGCACTCTCCGGACTCCGTTTTCTTGCACAGTACTTCTTTTGGTCGGTAAAAATCCATTATATAATCTCTCGAAGGTTTTGACCACTGATACGTCTCCAACATATCTATAATTTTTGATTGCTCCATGCTATATTATCTACTGTTTTGGACATTATTGGGCTTTATTATACACTTTTATATTATTTTTGGGACTAACCTATTAACCGGAGGCCCGGCCCAGAATTGCCGTTTTTTGCCTATTTTAGGGTTTCAAAGAAAAGGAATATCAAACGGAGTCCAAACGGAATGAAACCTTCGGGAACGTTATTTTCTCACCGAACATGATCCAGGAGACTTGGACCCTACGTCAGGCAACCAACAGGGAGGCCACGAGGTAGGGGGGCGCGCCTACCACCCAGGCGCGCCCTCCACCCTCATGGGCCCCCTGTTGCTCCACCGACATACTTCTTCCTCCTATATATACCTACGTACCCCCAAACGATCAGATACGGAGCCAAAACCCTAATTCCACCGCCGTAACTTTCTGTATCCACGAGATCCCATCTTGGGGCCTGTTCTGGAGCTCCGCCAGAGGGGGCATCGATCACGGAGGGCTTCTACATCAACACCATAGCATCCCCGATGAAGTGTGAGTAGTTTACCTCAGACCTACGGGTCCATAGTATTAGCTAGATGGCTTCTTCTCTCTTTTTGGATCTCAATACAAAGTTCTCCCCCTCTCTTGTGGAGATCTATTCGATGTAATCTTCTTTTGCAGTGTGTTTGTTGAGACCGATGAATTGTGGGTTTATGATCAAGTTTATCTATGAACAATATTTGAATCTTCTCTGAATCCTTTTATGTATGATTGGTTATCTTTGCAAGTCTATTTGAACTATCAGTTTAGTTTGGCCTACTAGATTGATCTTTCTTGCAATGGGAGAAGTGCTTAGCTTTGGGTTCAATCTTGCGGTGTCCTTTCCGAGTGACAGTAGGGGCAGCAAGGCACGTATTGTATTGTTGCCATCGAGGATAACAAGATGTTTTTTTATCATATTGCATTAATTTATCCCTCTACATCATGTCATCTTGCTCAAGGCGTTACTCTGTTCTTATGAACTTAATACTCTAGATGCATGCTGGATAGCGGTCGATTTGTAGAGTAATAGTAGTAGATGCAGGCAGGAGTCGGTCTACTTGTCTTGGACGTGATGCCTATATACATGATCATACCTAGATATTCTCATAACTATTCTCAATTCTGTCAATTGCTCAACAGTAATTTGTTCACCCACCATAAAATACTTATGCTCTTGAGAGAAGCCACTAGTGAAACCTATGGCCCCCGGGTCTATCTTCATCATATTAATCTTCCAATACTTAGTTATTTTCATTGCTTTTATTTTACTTTGCATCTTTATCATAAAAATACCAAAAATATTATCTTATCATATCTATCAGATCTCACTCTCGTAAGTGACCGTGTAGGGATTGACAACCCCTTATTACATTGGTTGCGAGGATTTATTTGTTTTGTGTATGTGTGAGGGACTCGCGTGTAGCCTCGTACTGGATTGATACCTTGGTTCTCAAAAACTGAGGGAAATACTTACGCTACTTTGCTGCACCACCCTTTCCTCTTCAAGGGAAAACCAACGCAAGTGCTCAAGAGGTAGCAAGAATGATTTCTGGCGCCGTTGCCGGGGAGGTCTACGCAAAAGTCAACATACCAAGTACCCATCAGAACCCTTATCTCTTGCATTACATTATTGTGACGCCCGGATAGTCATGCTACAGTGACCTCACACTAATGGTGCCATGTCATCAAGTTTAACTAAGCCAAATTACCCACAGATAAAATCAAAGCCGAATGAAAATTTAAATTGCAAGTGAAATAATTATTTCTTTGAATGGTATAACTAAAATGTTCAAATAATTCTACACATTCTCCTGATCATTGTCTTGTTGAAACCAACTTCACTTGACTCACAAATAAATTCCTAAGAAAATAATAAATAGTCCAACTGTAAATAAAATGCCCTTTTCAAAATAAATAATTAATTAAACTTTTTCAGTTGACCCCAAACCTTGTGTGCACCCTTAATATATGGCCTAGTATTTATGTGCAAAAAAACTTTTTAGAAGAAAAGTCATTTACTATAAAAAAATTGCAAACGTTGAAAGAAAAGCAAAACAAAAAAAGTATAAAAGAAGGAGAAAGCCCCTGTGAACTTGGCCCATCAACTCCACTGTACCAGGCCCAGCCCACCACCAGGGCCTTTCTTGAACCCCTGTACAGGGGGAAGACAGAGCCATGGCGTGGAGCTGGCGCACCCGTCCACGCCCCCGATCTCCTCGTGTCGAGCATCCCACGACTCCCCCTTGTGGATAAGGACCTCCCTCGACACCCTAGACAACCCTAACCCGCCATCCCTCCCTCACTTGCCTTCTCCCACCTCAGTCGAGATCACCATGGTTGCATCGATGCCATAACCATGGCTACCGTTGCCGCCTCGCCCTCCATCGTGACCAACAGGAGTGCCTCGACGTCCTCTTCCTCTCCAGCAACTCCCGCGAGACCACACGCGCTGCATCGAGCTCCTCCTCCTCATCTTCCTCCATGGCCACTGCTACCTCTTGAGCACTGCGTTGGATTTCCCCGAAGAGGAGAGGATGATGCAGCAAAGTAGCGTAAGTATTTCCCTCAGTTTTTGAGAACCAAGGTATCAATCCAGTAGGAGGCTACATGCGAGTCCCTCGTACCTACAAAAAAACAATAGCTCAACGCAACCAACGCGCTTAGGGGTTGTCAATCCCTTCACGGTCACTTACGAAAGTGAGATCTGATAGAGATGATAAATAATATTTTTGGTATTTTTGGTATAGAGATGCAAAGTGAAAAGTAAAAGGCAAAGTAAAAAGCAAAGCAATAATAAAGTGACGAAGATTGATATGATGAGAAAGAGACCCGGGAGCCATAGGTTTCACTAGTGGCTTCTCTCAAGAGCATAAGTATTCTACGGTGGGTGAACAAATTACTGTTGAGTAATTGACAGAATTGAGCATAGTTATGAGAATATCTAGGTATGATCATGTATATAGGCATCACGTCCGAGACAAGTAGACCGACTCCTGCCTGCATCTACTACTATTACTCCACTCATCGACCGCTATCCAGCATGCATCTAGAGTATTAAGTTAAAAAAAGTGTAACACCTTAAGCAAGATGACATGATGTAGAGGGATAGTTTCATGCAATATGATAAAAAACCCCATCTTGTTATCCTCGATGGCAACAATACAATACGTGCCTTGCTGCCCCTTCTGTCACTGGGAATGGACACCGCCAGATCGAACCCAAAGTTAAGCACTTCTCCCATGGCAAGAAAAACCAATCTAGTAGGCCAAACCAAACTGATAATTCAAAGAGACTTGCAAAGATAACCAATCATACATAAAATAATTCAGAGAAGATTCAAATATTATTCATAGATATAATGGATCATAAACCCACAATTCATCGGTCTCAAAAAACACACCGCAAAAAGAAGATTACATCGAATAGATCTCCACGAGAGAGGGGGAGAACATTGTATTGAGATCCAAAAAGAGAGAAGAAGCCATCTAGCTACTAACTATGGACCCGTAGGTCTGAAGTAAACTACCCAAACTTCATCAGAGGGGCTTGGAGGATGATGTAGAAGCCCTCCGTGATCGATGCCCCCTCCGGCGGAGCTCCGGAACAGGCCCCAAGATGGGATCTCGTGGATACAGAAAGTTGCGGCGGTGGAATTAGGTTTTTGGCTCCGTCCCCGATCATTTGGGGGTACGTTAGGTATATATAGGAGGAAGGAGTATGTCGGGGAGCTTCGAGGGGCCCATGAGGCAGGGGGCACGCCCTCCACCCTCGTGACCGCCTCGTGGCTTTCTTGACGGAGGGTCCAAGTCTCCTAGATCTTATCTGATGAGAAAATCACGTTTCTGAAGGTTTCATTCTATTTGGGCCCCGTTTGATATTCTGTTTCTCCGAAACACTGAAATAGGCAAAAAACAGCAATTCTGGGCTGGGCATCCGGTTAATAGGTTAGTCCCAAAAATAATATAAAAGTGGACAATAAAGCCTAATAATGTCCAAAACAGTAGATAATATAGCATGGAGCAATCAAAAATTATAGATACGTTGGAGACGTATCAACCACCGTGGATCGCCGTCGTTGGATCGCCGCCATCGAGTCTCCCCTGAGCACATTGAGCATCTCTACGACTACCTTGTGAGCCCCTGCATGTTTCCCCTCCCCCCTTGCTGATTTTAGTCATCTAACCGTGGATTTCACCGGAGCCGGAGCCTTGCTCCGCCGGCCACGTCGCCTCCGTGGCTACGGCCGTTGAAGCTCGGCCCCACCGCGCCCTCAGCGCTTCGCCACGAGCCCCTGACCGCGCTCGCACCCCCTGGCCACTCCTACCTGTGCCCACCTTCGCCTAGCCACGCCGCGCCGTTGCTCGCCATGGCCCATGCCTGCCGGCCGCGCCATGCTCGACTGCTTGTGGGTGCGTTGCTTCTGCTGTATGCTGCTCGTTGCTGCTTCTCCTGCCGCCGATGCGCCCCGCTCCGCCGCCCTGCCTGCTCGTCCTCACGCCGCACTGCTCCACCAACGCGCCCGAGACGAGGTGCCGCCCGCCGTTGTGCTGCTGCTGCCCCGCGCCATCCCATAGCTACTGTTGCCGTGTTGCTGCTACTGCTGGCCCGCTGCTGCTGCTCCTCCGTCACAGCCGCGCGCACGCCCAGCCTCACCCATCCGCTCCGCTGCTGCGGTGTTGCCTCGCCGATGCCCCGCCGCTCGCCTGCGCCGCAGCCGCCTCGCGTTGCCTCCTCTGCCGCGGCCGTGGCCCCCCTCGCTCGTTGCTCCTCCCCCCGCTGGGGGCCTAGGGCCGCGTGTTGGGGAACATAGTAATTTCAAAAATATTCCTACGCACACGCAAGATCATGGTGATGATATAGCAACGAGGGGAGAGTGTTGTCTACGTACCCTCGTAGACCGAAGCGGAAGCGTTGACGCAACGTAGAGGAAGTAGTCGTACGTCCTCCGGTTCAACCGATCCAAGTACCGTTACTCCGGCACCTCCGAGTTCTTGACACGCGTATAGCTCGATGACGCACCCTCGATCTCCGATCCAGCAGAGGCGCCGAGGGGGAGTTCCGTCAGCACGACGGCGTGGTGACGATCTTGATGTTCTCCTGTTGCAGGGCTTCGCCTAAGCACCGCTACAATATGACCGAGGTGTAATATCGTGGAGGGGGGCACCGCACACGGCTAAGGAACGATCAATGATCAACTTGTGTGTCCTAGGGTGCCCCCTTACCCCCGTATATAAAGGAGGGAGGGAGGAGGTGGCCGGCCCTAGGGGGGGCGCGCCATGAGGAGGGGGAAACCTACTCCAAGTAGGTTTCCCTCTCTTTTCCTTATCTTATTTGGAGGGGGAAGGAAAGAGTACTAGTATTAGGAAGTAGTACTAGTAGTAGTAATAGGAAGAGGGGGAAGGAGAAAGGAAAGGGGGGCCGGCCCCCTTCCCCAATTCGGATTGGGCTTGGGGGGGGGGCGCCCCCTTCCCTTGCTCCTTCTCTCTTCATCCTACATGGGCCCAATAAGGCCCATATACCTCCCGGGGGGTTCCGGTAACCTTCCGGGGCTCCAAACTTCTCCGGAACCTTTCCGGTGTCCAAATATATCCGTCCAACATATCAATCTTTATGTCTCGACCATTTCGAGACTCCTCGTCATGTCCGTAATCATATCCGGGACTCCGAACAACCTTCGGTACATCAAGATACATAAACTCATAATATAACTGTCATCGAAACCTTAAGCGTGCGGACCCTACGGTTCGAGAACGATGTAGACATGACTGAGACACATCTCTGGTCAATAACCAATAGCGGGACCTGGATGCCCATATTGGTTCCTACATATTCTACGAAGATCTTTATCGGTCAAACCGCATAACAACATACGTTGTTCCCTTTGTCATCGGTATGTTACTTGTCCGAGATTCGATCGTCGGTATCCAATACCTAGTTCAATCTCGTTATCGACAAGTCTCTTTACTCGTTCTGTAATACTTCATCTTATAACTAACTCATTAGTTACATGCTTGCAAGGCTTAGGTGATGAGCATTGCCGAGAGGGCCCAGAGATACCTCTCCGACAATCGGAGTGACAAAACCTAATCTCGAATTATGCTAACTCAACATGTACCTTCGGAGACACCTGTAGTACTCCTTTATAATCACCCAGTTACGTTGTGACGTTTGGTAGTACCCAAAGTGTTCCTCCGGTAAACGGGAGTTACACAATTCCCATAGTTACAGGAACATGTATAAGTCATGAAGGAAGCAATAGCAGAAAACTAAACGATCAAGTGCTAAGCTAATGGGATGGGTCATGTCAATCACCTCATTCTCCTAATGATGTGATCCCATTAATCAAATGACAACACATGTCAATGGTTAGGAAACATAACCATCTTTGATTAATGAGCTAGTCAAGTAGAGGCATACTAGTGACTATATGTTTGTCTATGTATTCACACATGTATCATGTTTCCGGTTAATACAATTCTAGCATGAATAATAAACATTTATCATGATATGAGGAAATAAATAATAACTTTATTATTGCCTCTAGGGCATATTTCCTTCAGTCTCCCACTTGCACTAGAGTCAATAATCTAGATTACATAGTAATGATTCTAACACCCATGGAGTCTTGGTGCTGATCATGTTTTGCTCGTGAGAGAGGCTTAGTCAACGGGTCTGCAACATTCAGATCCGTATGTATCTTGCAAATCTCTATGTCTCCCACTTGGACTTGGTCCCGAATGGAATTGAAGCGTCTCTTGATGTGCTTGGTCCTCTTGTGAAATCTGGATTCCTTTGCCAAGGCAATTGCACCAGTATTGTCACAGAAGATCTTCATTGGTCCCGATGCACTAGGTATGACACCTAGATTGGAAATGAACTCCTTCATCCAGACTCCTTCATTTGCTGCTTCAGAAGCAGCTATGTACTCCGCTTCACATGTAGATCCTGCCACGACGCTTTGTTTAGAACTGCACCAACTTACAGCTCCACCGTTTAATAAAAACACGTATCCGGTCTGCGATTTAGAATCGTCCGGATCAGTGTCAAAGCTTGCATCGACGTAACCATTTACAACTAGCTCTTTGTCACCTCCATATACGAGAAACATATCCTTAGTCCTTTTCAGGTATTTCAGGATGTTCTTGACCGCTGTCCAGTGATCCACTCCTGGATTACTTTGGTACCTACCTGCCAAGCTTATTGCTACGCATACGTCAGGTCTGGTACACAGCATTGCATACATGATAGAGCCTATGGCTGAAGCATAGGGAACATCTTTCATTTTCTCTCTATCTTCTGCTGTGGTCGGGCATTGAGTTTGACTCAACTTCACATCTTGTAGCACAGGCAAGAATCCTTTCTTTGCCTGATCCATTTTGAACTTTTTCAAAATTTTGTCAAGGTATGTACTTTGTGAAAATCCTATTAAGCGTCTTGATCTATCTCTATAGATCTTGATGCCCAATATGTAAGCAGCTTCACCGAGGTCTTTCATAGAAAAACTTTTATTCAAGTATCCCTTTATGCTATCCAGAAATTCTATATCATTTCCAATTAGTAATATGTCATCAACATATAAAACTAGAAATGCTACAGAGCTCCCACTCACTTTCTTGTAAATACAGGCTTCTCCAAAAGTCTGTATAAAGCCATATGCTTTGATCACACTATCAAAACGTTTATTCCAACTCTGAGATGCTTGCACCAGTCCATAAATGGAACGTTGGAGCTTGCACACTTTGTCAGCACCTTTTGGATCAACAAAACCTTCAGGTTGCATCATATACAACTCTTCTTCTAGAAATCCATTCAAGAATGCAGTCTTGACATCCATTTGCCAAATTTCATAATCATGAAATGCAGCAATAGCCAACATGATTCAGATAGACTTAAGCATCACTACGGGTGAGAAAGTCTCATCGTAGTCAACCCCTTGAACTTGTCGAAAACCTTTTGCAACAAGTCGAGCTTTGTAGACAGTAACATTACCATCAGCGTCAGTCTTCTTCTTAAAGATCCATTTATTCTCAATGGCTTGCCGATCATCGGGCAAGTCAACCAAAGTCCATACTTTGTTTTCATACATGGATACTATCTCAGATTTCATGGCCTCTAGCCATTTTGCGGAATCTGGGCTCATCATCGCTTCCTCATAGTTCGTAGGTTCATCATGGTCTAGTAACATGACTTCCAGAATAGGATTTCCGTACCACTCTGGTGCGGATCTTACTCTGGTAGACCTACGAGGTTCAGTAGAAACTTGATCTGAAGTTTCATGATCAATATCATTAGCTTCCTCACTAATTGGTGTAGTTGTCACAGGAACCGGTTCTTGTGATGAACTACTTTCCAATAAGGGAGTAGATACAGTTATCTCATCAAGTTCTACTTTCCTCCCACTCACTTCTTTCGAGAGAAACTCCTTCTCTAGAAAGGATCCGATTTTAGCAACGAAAATCTTGCCTTCAGATCCGTGATAGAAGGTGTACCCAATTGTCTCCTTTGGGTATCCTATGAAGACACATTTCTCCGATCTGGGTTCGAGCTTATCTGGTTGAATTTTCTTCACATAAGCATCGCAGCCCCAAACTTTGAGAAACGACAACTTTGGTTTCTTGCCAAACCACAGTTCATAAGGCGTCGTCTCAACGGATTTTGATGGTGCCCTATTTAACATGAATGCGGCCGTCTCTAAAGCATAACCCCAAAACGATAGCGGTAAATCGGTAAGAGACATCATAGATCACACCATATCAAGTAAAGTACGATTACGACGTTCGGACACACCATTTCGCTGTGGTGTTCCAGGTGGCGTGAGTTGCGAAACTATTCCACATTGTTTCAAATGTAAACCAAACTCGTAACTCAAATATTCTCCTCCACGATCAGATCGTAGAAACTTTATTTTCTTGTTACGATGATTTTCTACTTCACTCTGAAATTCTTTGAACTTTTCAAATGTTTCAGACTTGTGCTTCATCAAGTAGATATACCCATATCTGCTCAAATCATCTGTGAAGGTGAGGAAATAACGATATCCGCCACGAGCCTCAACATTCATCGGACCACATACATCTGTATGTATGATTTCCAACAAATCTGTTGCTCTCTCCATAGATCCGAAGAACGGTGTTTTGGTCATCTTGCCCATGAGGCACGGTTCGCAAGTACCAAGTGATTCATAATCAAGTGATTCCAGAAGTCCATCAGTATGGAGTTTCTTCATGCGTTTTACACCGATATGACCTAAACGGCAGTGCCACAAATATGTTGCACTATCATTATAAACACTGCATCTTTTGGCTTCAACATTATGAATATGTGTATCACTACTATCGAGATTTAATAAAAATAGACCACTCTTCAAGGTTGCATGACCATAAAAGATATTACTCATATAAATAGAACAACCATTATTCTCTGATTTAAATGAATAACCGTCTCGCATCAAACAAGATCCAGATATAATGTTCATGCTCAACGCAGGCACCAAATAACAATTATTCAGGTCTAAAACTAATCCCGATGGTAGATGTAGAGGTAGCGTGCCGACCGCGATCACATCGACTTTGGAACCATTTCCCACGCGCATCGTCACCTCGTCCTTAGCTAATCTTCGCTTAGTCCGTAGTCCCTGTTTCGAGTTGCAAATGTTAGCAACAGAACCAGTATCAAATACCCAGGTGCTACTGCGAGCATTAGTAAGGTACACATCAATAACATGTATATCACATATACCTTTGTTCACTTTGCCATCCTTCTTATCCGCCAAATATTTGGGGCAGTTCCGCTTCCAGTGTTCAGTCTGCTTGCAGTAGAAGCACTCAGTTTCAGGCTTAGGTCCAGACTTGGGTTTCTTCACTTGAGCAGCAACTTGTTTGCCGTTCCTTTTGAAGTTCCCCTTCTTCTTCCCTTTGCCCCTTTTCTTGAAACCAGTGGTCTTGTTGACCATCAACACTTGATGCTCCTTTTTGATTTCTACCTCCGCGGCTTTCAGCATCGCAAAGAGCTCGGGAATAGTCTTGTTCATCCCTTGCATATTATAGTTCATCACAAAGCTCTTGTAGCTTGGTGGAAGTGATTGGAGAATTCTGTCAATGACGCTATCATCCGGAAGATTAACTCCCAGTTGAATCAAGTGATTATTATACCCAGACATTTTGAGTATATGCTCACTGACAGAACTGTTCTCCTCCATCTTGCAGCTGTAGAACTTATTGGAGACTTCATATCTCTCAATCCGGGCATTTGCTTGAAATATTAACTTCAACTCCTGGAACATCTCATATGCCCCATGACGTTCAAAACGTCGTTGAAGACCCGGTTCTAAGCCGTAAAGCATGGCACACTGAACTATAGAGTAGTCATCAGCTTTGCTCTGCTAGACGTTCTTAACATCATCAGTTGCATCAGCAGCAGGCCTGGCACCCAGCGGTGCTTCCAGGACGTAACTCTTCTGTGCAGCAATGAGGATAATCCTCAGGTTACGGACCCAGTCCGTGTAATTGCTACCATCATCTTTCAACTTTGCTTTCTCAAGGAACGCATTAAAATTCAACGGAACAATAGCACGAGCCATCTATCTACAAACAAACATAGACAAGCAAAATACTATCAGGTACTAAGTTCATGATAAATTTAAGTTCAATTAATCATATTACTAAAGAACTCCCACTTAGACAGACATCTCTCTAGTCATCTAAGTGATTACGTGATCCAAATCAACTAAACCATGTCCGATCATCACGTGAGATGGAGTAGTTTCAATGGTGAACATCTCTATGTTGATCATATCTACTATATGATTCACGCTCGACCTTTCGGTCCCCGTGTTCCGAGGCCATATCTGTATATGCTAGGCTCGTCAAGTATAACCTGAGTATTCCGCGTGTGCAACTGTTTTGCACCCGTTGTATTTGAACGTAGAGCCTATCACACCCGATCATCACGTGGTGTCTCAGCACGAAGAACTTTCGCAACGGTGCATACTCAGGGAGAACACTTCTTGATAATTAGTGAGAGATCATCTTAAAATGCTACCGTCAATCAAAGCAAGATAAGATGCATAAAGGATAAACATCACATGCAATCAATGTAAGTGATATGATATGGCCATCATCATCTTGTGCTTGTGATCTCCATCTTCGAAGCACCGTCGTGATCACCATCGTCACCGGCGTGACACCTTGATCTCCATCGTAGCATCGTTGTCGTTACGCCATCTATTGCTTCTACGACTATCGCTACCGCTTAGTGATAAAGTAAAGCAATTACAGGGCGTTTGCATTTCATACAATAAAGCGACAACCATATGGCTCCTGCCAGTTGCCGATAACTTCGGTTACAAAACATGATCATCTCATATAATAAAATATAGCATCATGTCTTGGCCATATCACATCACAACATGCCCTGCAAAAACAAGTTAGACGTCCTCTACTTTGTTGTTGCAAATTTTACGTGGCTGCTACGGGCTTAAGCAAGAACCAATCTCACCTACGCATCAAAACCACAACGATAGTTTGTCAAATAGACTCCGTTTTAACCTTCACAAGGACCGGGCGTAGCCACACTCGGTTCAACTAAAGTGAGAGAGACAGACACCCGCCAGCCACCTTTAAGCACGAGTGCTCGTAACGGTGAAACCAGTCTCGCGTAAGCGTACGCGTAATGTCGGTCCGGGCCGCTTCATCTCACAATACCGCTGAACCAAAGTATGACATGCTGGTAGGCAGTATGACTTATATCGTCCACAACTTACTTGTGTTCTACTCGTGCATATAACATCAACACATAAAACCTAGGCTCGGATGCCACTGTTGGGGAACGTAGTAATTTCAAAAATATTCCTACGCACACGCAAGATCATGGTGATGATATAGCAACGAGGGGAGAGTGTTGTCTACGTACCCTCGTAGACCGAAGCGGAAGCGTTGACGCAACGTAGAGGAAGTAGTCGTACGTCCTCCGGTTCAACCGATCCAAGTACCGTTACTCCGGCACCTCCGAGTTCTTGACACGCGTATAGCTCGATGACGCACCCTCGATCTCCGATCCAGCAGAGGCGCCGAGGGGGAGTTCCGTCAGCACGACGGCGTGGTGACGATCTTGATGTTCTCCTGTTGCAGGGCTTCGCCTAAGCACCGCTACAATATGACCGAGGTGTAATATCGTGGAGGGGGGCACCGCACACGGCTAAGGAACGATCAATGATCAACTTGTGTGTCCTAGGGTGCCCCCTTACCCCCGTATATAAAGGAGGGAGGGAGGAGGTGGCCGGCCCTAGGGGGGGCGCGCCATGAGGAGGGGGAAACCTACTCCAAGTAGGTTTCCCTCTCTTTTCCTTATCTTATTTGGAGGGGGAAGGAAAGAGTACTAGTATTAGGAAGTAGTACTAGTAGTAGTAATAGGAAGAGGGGGAAGGAGAAAGGAAAGGGGGGGCCGGCCCCCCTCCCCAATTCGGATTGGGCTTGGGGGGCCGCGCCCCCCTCCCTTGCTCCTTCTCTCTTCTTCCTACATGGGCCCAATAAGGCCCATATACCTCCCGGGGCTCCAAACTTCTCCGGAACCTTTCCGGTGTCCAAATATATCCGTCCAATATATCAATCTTTATGTCTCGACCATTTCAAGACTCCTCGTCATGTCCGCAATCATATCCGGGACTCCGAACAACCTTCGGTACATCAAAATACATAAACTCATAATATAACTGTCATCGAAACCTTAAGCGTGCGGACCCTACGGTTCGAGAACGATGTAGACATGACTGAGACACATCTCTGGTGAATAACCAATAGCGGGACCTGGATGCCCATATTGGTTCCTACATATTCTACGAAGATCTTTATCGGTCAAACCGCATAACAACATACGTTGTTCCCTTTGTCATCGGTATGTTACTTGTCCGAGATTCGATCGTCGGTATCCAATACCTAGTTCAATCTCGTTATCGACAAGTCTCTTTACTCGTTCTGTAATACTTCATCTTATAACTAACTCATTAGTTACATGCTTGCAAGGCTTAGGTGATGAGCATTGCCGAGAGGGCCCAGAGATACCTCTCCGACAATCGGAGTGACAAAACCTAATCTCGAATTATGCTAACTCAACATGTACCTTCGGAGACACCTGTAGTACTCCTTTATAATCACCCAGTTACGTTGTGACGTTTGGTAGTACCCAAAGTGTTCCTCCGGTAAACGGGAGTTACACAATTCTCATAGTTACAGGAACATGTATAAGTCATGAAGGAAGCAATAGCAGAAAACTAAACGATCAAGTGCTAAGCTAACGGGATGGGTCATGTCAATCACCTCATTCTCCTAATGATGTGATCCCATTAATCAAATGACAACACATGTCAATGGTTAGGAAACATAACCATCTTTGATTAATGAGCTAGTCAAGTAGAGGCATACTAGTGACTATATGTTTGTCTATGTATTCACACATGTATCATGTTTCCGGTTAATACAATTCTAGCATGAATAATAAACATTTATCATGATATGAGGAAATAAATAATAACTTTATTATTGCCTCTAGGGCATATTTCCTTCACCGCGCCCCTGGCCGCCCCTTCCGCTCGCCAGCGCACCTCCGGCCGTCCGACCTCCCCCCGCTGCCTTTCCTGTCGCCCGACGTGGCCTCTGGCCACCGGCGCGCCATCGCCCGGGTTAATCCCGACGGCACCCCCGCCCGCGCCCGTTAAGCCGCTCTAGTGGCCTTCTGTGCCACTAGCAGTTGGGCCCTTCCCCTGTATTTTTTTAAAAAGTATAAAAATAATAAATAAATAGATAGTTAATTAATTATTCTTAATTAATCATGTTTAGATAATTAATTAAGTTTAATTAGAATGCTAACTAAACTAGGTTAAATTTGTAATTAGCAAAACAGCCTATGACAGGGGGGCCACTCCCTGTTGACCAGTCAAACGTTGACTGGTCAACGGGGACCCCCTGGCCCACCTGTCAGTCACTGTGTACACTTTGTGTACACTGTGTTGGGTGCATGTAGCATTTTAACAATTATTTTCGAAATAAGAATAAATTCAGAAAATGTTTAAATCTTTGAAAAATCATATAAATTAATCCGTAACTCGGATGAAAAAACTTTGTACATGAAAGTTGCTCAGAACGATGAGACGAATCCGGGTACACAGCCCGTTCGTCCGCCACACATCCCTAGCATAGCGAACACGCAACTTTCCCCCTCTGATTCATTTGTCCGAAAACGCGAAACACCGGAATCTTTTCCCGGATGTTTCCCCCCTTCGCCGGTACCACCTCATACCGCGTCAGGGCACCCCTAGCACCGCTACTTGTCATGTCATGCATCGCTATGCATCTGTTTTCTTAATATTTATTGTTTCTTCCCCCTCTTCTCTCCGATAGACTACGAGACAGACGCCGCTGCTACCCAGTACGACTACGGTGTTGACGACCCCTCTCTCTTGCCAGAGCAACCAGGCATGCCCCCCCTTGATCATCAGATATCGCCTACTCTTCTCTCTACTGCTTGCATTAGAGTAGTGTAGCATGTTACTGCTTTCCGTTAATCCTATCCTGTTGCATAGCCTGTCATTGTTGCTACAATTATTGATACCTTACCTGCAATCCTACATGCTTAGTATAGGTTGCTAGTACTTCATCAGTGGCCGTACATTCTTTTCCGTCTGCCATGCTATACTATGGGGCCGTGATCACTCGGGAGGTGATCATGGGTATATACATACATATATATATGCTATACAGGTGGTGACTAAAGTCGGGTCGACTCGTTGAGTACCCGCAAGTGATTCCGGTGTTGGGGGCTGAAGGGGCAGGTGGTTCCACCCAGGTAGTGGTGGGCCTAGGTTCCCGACGGCCCCCGACTGTTACTTTGTGGCGAAGCGACAGAGCAGGTTGAGACCACCTAGGTGAGAGGTGGGCCTGGCCCTGGTCGGCGTTCGCGGTTACTTCAAAATAACACGCTTAATGAGATCTGGGTATTTGATCCGAGTTTGGCTACTGGCCTATACGCACTAACCAACCACGCGGGAACAGTTATGGGCACTCGATGTCATGGTATCAGCCGAAGCCTTCGCGACGTCAGCGACTGAGCAGCGCGTGCCAGGTTGGACCGGAACGCCTGCTCTTTTATAAGGGAGGCTAGGTCTGCTCACCGCCCGCGTTCGCAACATGTAGGTGTGCAATGGGCGATGGGCCCAGACCCCTGCGCCGTAGGATTTAGAACGGCGTGCTGACCTCTCTGTTGTGGCTAGGTAGGGCTACGACATGTTGATCTTCCGAGGCCGGGCATGACCCATACAAGTGTGTCCAGACAAAGGGGATCGAGCGTGTTCGGAAATATGGTGCACCCTTGTAGGGATGTTAATCTATCCGAATAGCCGTGATCTTTGGTAACAGGACGACTTGGAGTTGTACTTTGACCTTATGACAACTAGAACCGGATACTTAATAAAACACATCCTTCCAAGTGCCAGATACAACCGGTGGTCGCTCTCTCACAGGGCGACGAGGAGAGGATCGTCGGTTAGGGTTATGCTACACGATGCTACTTGGTGAACTTACCATCTACTCTCTCCTCATGCTGCAAGATGGAGGTTACCAGAAGCGTAGTCTTCGATAGGATTAGCTATCCCCCTCTTATTCTGGCATTCTGCAGTTCAGTCCACATATGATTCCCCTTTTTCATTTGATACCAATGCATACATATGTAGTGTAGCTCCTTGCTTGCGAGTACTTTGGATGAGTACTCATGGTTGCTTTGCTCCCCCCTTTCCCCCTTCCTTTACCCGGTTGCTGCGACCAGACGATGGAGTCCAGGAGCCAGACGCCACCGTCGATGACGACTCCTACTACACTGGAGGTGCCTACTACTACGTGCAGGCCGCTGACGATGACCAGGAGTAGTTTAGGAGGATCCCAGGCAGGAGGCCTGCACCTCTTTCGATCTGTATCCCCTGTTTGTGCTAGTCTTCTTAAGGCAAACTTGTTTAACTTATGTCTGTACTCAGATATTGTTGCTTCCGCTGACTCGTCTATGATCGAGTTCTTGTATTCGAGCCCTCGAGGCCCCTGGCTTGTAATATGATGCTTGTATGATTTATTTTATTTGTAAAGTTGTGTTGTGATATCTTCCCGTGAGTCTCTGATCTTGATCGTACACATTTGAGTGTATGATTAGTGTATGGTCAAATCGGGGGCGTCACAAGTTGGTATCAGAGTCGACTGCCTGTAGGAATCCCCCTTCCACACTCCTTGGCCGAAGTCGAGTCTAGACATTACAAAAGTTTTTACTAACATGGCTGTGTGCCTTATGGGCCCACGTCACCATTTGGGTGATATTAGGATATTTTATTTCTTGTTTATACTCTAGGACTCTTATCTCTCTTCTATTCGGGTTAAAAGGTTTTGCTAACTCTAACTCTAGGATCTTGTAATTACTTCCTTCCGGAGAGCCCCTTATTACAGATGATCGCCTGTTGCATCAGAAGATTCCGAAGATACTCTGTGATGTTCTCTCAAGACTTTGTGCCCGTTGCTTTTGTAATTCCCTACCCCTAAAATACTCCTATGGATAAATACATACACCCGTCGTTCTTACTTTTATTCCAAGTTGATCTTGTTATTACAATATACCTCGAAATTCTCTCTATTGTTCCAAGAATACTTTGAGCCTACCGCCTTGCAGTTCTTTGCCACCTGGATACCCCTACGGATAATTTATTGCACTTATCGAGTATCCTCTCATCCCCAGTTGATTCATGTATTTAATAAAAGTCTTCAAAATACTATTCGTTTTTTTGAAAATCCTCAGTAGCCTATTGCTCCTGAATTCCTTACCTTTCGGCACTATGGTTAATTCAATATTTGTAGCAATCTCCGTTGACATCCTTTGTCACTGTCATTTTGAGTCCCTTGATTCAATATTTTGCGAATGCTTGCCATCCTCAATCAGATCCTAGAATTCATCCTTCTGGCTCAGACGGCATTTTAACGTGAGCTGGATCTCGACCAATCAAATTGCCATTGATTGTACCCCTAAGGCTATTCAACTTATCCATCCCTAATTAGAGCATTGCTTGTGATCCCTTGTCTTGGAATTCATAATTCCTTTGTATTTGAGCTTTGAGTTAGTCAGTTGTTTCTATAATCTGATCTCCTTGCATTCTTTCTTCCTCTTGTTGAGTATCGATGCTCACATCAGATCCCTTGTGGACCACCAGACCCTTTGTCGGATTTTATCCGACAACGTCCTTCATATTCAATAAGCTTGTGAGCCTTTCCTCGGATACATAATGCCTTTGGTAAATTGTATCCTCTGCTTTCTCAAGCATGCTCTACTATTGAGCTTGTGTTATTTATTCTTGGAATTTGTGGCATATGCTCCTAAGATGCCCTGATGGGTTGAACCTACGCCTTCCCTAATCCGTGTGAACCCGAAAGATTTCACAGGTCATACTTATCTGGTATTGCACCAGGTAAAAACTTTCAACAACTAATGTTATTTTCAAAATACGAGAGGTGAATGGAAGGTTATACATTGAAGAAGTGGGAGTCGACCTTGAACTTTGTGTTCATGCACATGGACACGATGTATATCCTATCATGGAAGCTTCTTGTAATAATAACTATTCTCTTGATATAATATCATTTGGAATCTGCGAATTGACCCTTTTCAATCGTGGTTCCGACCATATTTTCTCCTTGATTTCATATTCGGGGACAAGTTAAAGCACTTGTTTTTTTGCAGATCAATACACCTCTGCAACCTCTATTATGATCTACCTTCGAGTATTACCCCGTGGTATCTCGATAATATCACAGAACGATATTACTTCTTATGAGTTCTTCTTCAAGTATTAATTCTCACCGATTCCAATTTTCCCCGGGTTCTGAACTGTTAGACACTCCAGGACACCGATAGTGAATCGAGTCTGTACTCTGATTCAATAACTCTAAGTAATTTTCGTTGCTTATGAGTTTAATAATCTTTCAAGTCATTCCTAGCCCGATTGGATATATAATTATCGTGCTAAATTTTAACTGTGCTACTTG
Source organism: Triticum aestivum (assembly GCF_018294505.1). Lineage (NCBI taxonomy): Eukaryota > Viridiplantae > Streptophyta > Magnoliopsida > Poales > Poaceae > Triticum > Triticum aestivum. The sequence goes on from NC_057800.1 coordinate 112,545,450, forward strand.
GTCCTTCTCGGAGCACAATTTTCGACGATGACCTAATCTTAGGTTGATCTTCCTCGTCATATCATTTCTCCTTGAACAACAAACTTGATTTCGAGTTTGTGTTGTACCCTTGGTTCCCATAACTTTTTTGCTTCATCATCATTTGACTTGATGTCATCGCCGACCGATTACATCTTCATGAAATCTTTCAACAAATGTGTCGTGTTCATCATCAACATCCTGAGCTCTTCCAAGATATATATCAAATTCTTGATGAGAAATATCATCCTCGCCCCTCGATGGTTTGTGTTACCATTGACCACTTTATTGCCTTCCGTTCAACACAAACTTATTTGTGTTTTGTGTTATACCTTGAGATCCTTGCTATCCAACATTTGTTCTTCTTTACCTTGGAGTATTACCATCTTTTATGTCAACAATGTCGTGGGAATTTCACCATGTCTTCAGAATTCTTGATACAAGTGATACTTATCACCACTGTCCTTCTTTTCTTGGTCCCCATGTTCCAACCGGAATACTGGCAAATGGACTATGATGTGAAAATTTCAAAACTTCTAGCAACCCTATTGCTTGTAAGTTATTGAATGATAGTTACATTCTTTGTATATTGGATATCGAATCACCCTTCTATCATTGATCTTGCTACCTAAGCCCATAATTCGGATGCACCTTTCAACCAATGTTTAAATTGTATATGTTTCCTCGAGCATACATCATTATATCATTTGATCTGACAAATGCTATCTCCTTGTTCACATAACTGTGGACATTTATCTTTTGGAAATCTCAATGGATTGTCGCTGAGTCCATCTGTCACCTCCTCATCCTCTCGTTGGTTTACTGATGAACTCTTGTTTCGGGACTCACTTCCATAATTCATTTCCCGAGAATTTTACAATGTCATCTTGATGATTTGTGTTGCACCTTTCTTCTCAGGCATCCTGAGTCCGAGGTATCCTCACACCAATCGGATCTGAATCTCGGTGTGATATGATGGTTGGAAGGTATTCCCAAGAGTTATAACATTAGTTTTTGACCCGATAAGGTGAGGTCATGCCTAGCACACCTGGCCGGAGGACCTATTGTTATAATTTCCTTTTGGCAAGGTTAAACCCTTCTTCCATGATGAAACTGAAGACTTATTCTATAAGTTGTTCCTGATAAATCCTTTGAGTATCCAAAGTTTGACCTTTGCATGAAGACCATGTCAATGCTATCTCGAAGCATGCCTGTGGTACTCCGATTTTCAATAAGAGCATTTGAAGCGCAATGCTAAGTTTTCTATATCCATTATCCAAACCCCGTTGTATGGATAATGTCAGGAAATTTCTCTCCCCTGCCTAAATGGTTTTATACTTTATATCCTGTCGTGGATATCATGCTCTGCTTATCCTTGGGAAGGATATACCCCTGAAATATGTGTTTAAACACATTTTCCTTTCCATTGTTCTGTTTAATCTGATAACCATATTTTCCTTTCCGTTGTTTGGTTTAACATTTCTTGTGATCTATATGATCCAAGCAGTAATAATTCAGTGCTTAGGTAAACACCTCGGTGTACAACTCTGTCAGTAAGACTATGTTACTATTGTTGATAACATTTTGGTAGCCACAGATGGACGATAACTTTGCCTAATGGTTTGCCTCGTTCAACGAGCAGGAAAATGGTTCTCTTTGTCCCTCGCCCTTGGTACCAACGATGCAGTCAACATAACTGACTGGTTATTCTCTGACATGCCTTGCTATCATGACCATGCCAGATGTCAACGCCCTTCCTTATTTTAACCCACATGGTGGGCCCATAACCCACAGTTCCATAGGATCGAAACCTGACTCTCCTGTACACCACTTGTTCCCAAGGTTGTTCCTCGCGCTTGACTTCGTATGTAATTCACGGACCACCAGTCTAGTGATCTATTCTGGTATGAGACACAATACTTATTCTCATTGCCCTGAAACCCTTTTACCTTCTGATTAGGCATCGAACGATTGCCTATCCGTCTGGAACTTCTCATGGTACCTTCTTACTTTGCTCCCGATATCTTCTTAAGTTTCAATTCGAGAGTTACTTTCCGCCACCTTCCCTGATGTTATCGACCAGATAGTCAACCTTGCAGAGGTCTGTTCTCCTAGAATACCCACCCTTTATTCTTTCGTAAGTACGTTGGAGTTCCTGAAGAAAGGATGCTGACTTCATCATGATGACCCGAAGCAGATAAATGAAGCCATCAACGTAATGGATCGACCTCTTCAAGAAGAGCAACCAAGACCGAGAAGACTCGTTAGAATTTCGTAACCAGAACTTTCCCCCTACCAAACCTCTTAAATCTCGGGACGAGATTTCTTGTAGTGGAGGAGAATTGTGACGCCCGGATAGTCATGCTACAGTGACCTCACACTAATGGTGCCATGTCATCAAGTTTAACTAAGCCAAATTACCCACAGATAAAATCAAAGTCGAATGAAAATTTAAATTGCAAGTGAAATAATTATTTCTTTGAACCGTATAACTAAAATGTTCGAATAATTCTACAAATTCTCCTGATCATTGTCTTGTTGAAACCAACTTCACTTGACTCACAAATAAATTCCTAAGAAAATAATAAATGGTCCAACTGTAAATAAAATGCCCTTTTCAAAATAAATAATTAATTAAACTTTTATGGTTGACCCCAAACCTTGTGTGCACCCTTAATATATGGCCTAGTATTTATGTGCAAAAAACCTTTTTAGAAGAAAAGTCATTTACTATAAAAAAATTGCAAACGTTGAAAGAAAAGCAAAACAGAAAAAGTATAAAAGAAGGAGAAAGCCCCTGTGAACTTGGCCCGTCAACTCCACTGTACCAGGCCCAGCCCACCACCAGGGCCTTTCTTCAACCCCTGTATAGGGGGAAGACAGAGCCATGGCGTGGAGCTGGTGCACCCGTCCACGCCCCCGATCTCCTCGTGTCGAGCATCCCACGGCTCCCCCTTGTGGATAAGGACCTCCCTATACACCCTAGACAACCCTAACCCGCCATCCCTCCCTCACTTGACTTCTCCCACCTCGGTCGAGATCGCCATGGTTGCATCGACGCCATAACCATGGCTACCGTTGCCGCCTCGCCCTCCATCGTGCCCAACAGGAGTGCCTCGATGTCCTCTTCCTCTCCAGCAACTCCCGCGAGACCACATGCGTTGCATCGAGCTCCTCCTCATCATCTTCCTCCACGGCCACCATGGATCGCCGTCGTTGGATCGCCGCCATCGAGTCTCCCCCGAGCACATTGAGCATCTCTACGACTACCTTGTGAGCCCTTGCATGTTTCCCCTCCCCCTTGCCGATTTGCGTCATCTAACCGTGGATTTCAATGGAGCCGGAGCCTTGCTCCGCCGGCCACGTCGCCTCCGTGGCTACGGCCGTTGAAGCTCGGCCCCACCGCGCCCTCAGCGCCTCGCCACGAGCCCCTGACCGCGCTCGCGCCCCTGGCCGCTCATGCCCGCGCCCACCTTCGCCTGGCCACGCCGCGCCATTGCTCGCCGTGGCCCATGCCTGCCGGCCGCGCCGTGCTTGACTGCTTGCGGGTGTGTTGCTTCTGCTGTATGCTGCTCGCTGCTGCTTCTCCTGCCGTCGATGCGCCCCGCTCCGCCGCCCTGCCTGCTCGTCTTCACGCCGCACTGCTCCACCAACGCGCCCGAGACGCGCCGCCGCCCGCCGTTGCGCTGCTGCTGCCCCGCACCATCCCGTAGCTGCTGTTGCCGTGCTGCTGCTACTGCTAGCCCGCTGCTGCTGCTCCTCCGTCGCAGCCGCGACCGCGCCCAGCCTCACCCATCCGCCCCGCCGCTGCCGTGCTGCCTCGCTGACGCCCCGCCGCTCGCGTGCGCCGCAGCCATCTCGCGTCGCCTCCTCTGCCGTGACCGCGACCCCCCTCACTCGTTGTTCCTCCCCCCCGCTGGGGGCCTAGGGCCGCGCCCCTTCCGCTCGCCAGCGCACCTCCGGCCGTCCGACCTCCCCCCGCTGCCTTTCGCGTCGCCCGACGTGGCCTCTGGCCACCGGCGCGCCATCGCCCGGGTTAATCCCGACGGCACCCCCCGCCCGCGCCCGTTAAGCCGCTCCAGTGGCCTTCTGTGCCACTGGCAGTTGGGCCCTTCCATTGTATTTTTTAAAAGTATAAAAATAATAAATAAATAGATAGTTAATTAATTATTCTTAGTTAATCCAGTTTAGATAATTAATTAAGTTTAATTAGCATGCTAAATAAACTAGGTTAAATTTGTAATTAGCAAAACAACCTATGACAGGGGGGCCACTCCCTATTGACCAGTCAAATGTTGACTGGTCAACGGGGACCCCCTGGCCCACCTGTCAGTCACTGAACACTTTGTGTACACTATGCTGGGTGCATCTAGCATTTTAACAATTATTTTCGAAATAAGAATAAATTCAGAAAATGTTTAAATCTTTAAAAAATCATATAAATTAATCCGTAACTCGGATGAAAAAACTTTCTATATGAAAGTTGCTCAGAACGACGAGATGAATCCGGGTATGCAGACCGTTCGTCAGCCACACATCCCTAGCATAGCGAACACGCAACTTTCCCCCTCCAATTCATTTGTCCGAAAACGCGAAACACCGGGATCTTTTCTCAGATGTTTCCCCCCTTCGCCGGTACCACCTCATACCGCGTTAGGGCACCCCTAGCACCGCTACTTGTCATGTCATGCATCACTATGCATCTGTTTGCTTAATATTTATTGTTTCTTCCCCCTCTTCTCTCCGATAGACTATGAGACAGACGCCGCTGCTACCCAGTACAACTACTGTGTTGACGACCCCTCTCTCTTGCCAGAGCAACCAGGCAAGCCCCCCTGATCACCAGATATCGCCTACTCTTCTCTCTACTTCTTGCATTAGAGTAGTGTAGCATGTTACTGCTTTCCGTTAATCCTATCCTGTTGCATGGCCTGTCATTGTTGCTACAGTTATTGATACCTTACCTGCAATCCTACATGCTTAGTATAGGTTGCTAGTACTTCATCAGTGGCCCTACATTCTTGTCTGTCTGCCATGCTATACTATGGGGCCATGATCACTCGGGAGGTGATCACGGGTATATACATACATATATACATGCTATACAGGTGGTGACTAAAGTCGAGTTGGCTCGTTGAGTACCCGCAAGTGATTCCGATGTTGGGGGTTGAAGGGGCAGGTGGTTCCATCGAGGTAGTGATGGGCCTAGGTTCCCGACGGCCTCCGACTGTTACTTTGTGGCAAAGCGATAGGAAAGGTTGAGACCACCTAGGTGAGAGGTGGGCCTGGCCCTGGTCGGCGTTCGCGGTTACTTCAAAATAACACGCTTAACGAGATCTAGGTATTTGTTCTGAGTTTGGGTACTGGCCTATACGCACTAACCAACCACGCGGGAAAAGTTATGGGCACTCGACGTCGTGGTATCAGCCGAAGCCTTCGTGACGTCAGCGACTGAGCGGCGCGCGCCGGGTTGGACTGGAACATCTACTCTTGTATAAGGGAGGCTAGGTCTGCTCACCGGCCGCGTTTGCAACGTGTAGGTGTGCAATAGGCGACGGGCCCAGACCCCTGCGCCATAGGATTTAGACCGGCGTGCTGACCTCTCTGTTGTGCCTAGGTAGGGCTGCGACGTGTTGATCTTCCGAGGCCGGGCATGACCCAGACAAGTGTGTCCGGACAAAGGGGATCGAGCGTGTTGGGAAATATGGTGCACCCCTGCAGGGAAGTTAATCTATTCGAATAGCCGTGATCTTCGGTAACAGGACGACTTGGAGTTGTACCTTGACCTTATGACAACTAGAACTGGATACCTAATAAAACACATCCTTCCAGGTGCTAGATACAACCAGTGGTCGCTCTCTCACAGGGCGACGAGGAGAGGATCGCCGGTTAGGATTATGCTACATGATGCTACTTGGTGAACTTACCATCTACTCTCTCCTCATGCTACAAGATGGAGGTTACCAGAAGCATAGTCTTCGATAGGACTAGCTATCCCCCTCTTATTCTGGCATTCTGCAGTTTAGTCCACATATGATTCCCCTTTTTCATTTGATACCAATGCATACATATGTAGTGTAGCTCCTTGCTTGCGAGTACTTTGGATGAGTACTCATGATTGCTTTGCTCCCCCCTTTCCCCCTTCCTTTACCCGGTTGCTGTGACTAGACGATGGAGTCCAGGAGCCAGACGCCACCGTCGATGATGACTCCTACTACACTGGAGGTGCCTACTACTACGTGTAGGCCGCTGACGATGACCAGGAGTAGTTTAGGAGGATCCCAGGCAGGAGGCCTGCGCCTCTTTTGATCTGTATCCCCAGTTTGTGCTAGCCTTTTTAAGGCAAACTTGTTTAACTTATGTCTGTACTCAAATATTGTTGCTTCCGCTGACTCGTCTATGATCAAGCTCTTGTATTCGAGCCCTCGAGGCCCCTGGCTTGTAATATGATGCTTATATGACTTATTTTATTTGTAAAATTGTGTTGTGATATCTTCCCGTGAGTCTCTGATCTTGATCGTACACGTTTGAGTGTATGATTAGTGTACGGTCAAATCGGGGGCGTCACAATTATTTGCCATTTGCCTCTCGTTTTCCTCTCCCCCACTTCACCCTTAACGTTTTATTCGCCCTCTCTCTCTCTATCCTCCCTCTCTTTCTCTATTTGCCTCTTTTTGCCCATTTCTTGTTTGCTTGTGTGTTGGATTGCTTGCTTGTCACGATGGCTCAAGATAACACTAAATTGTGTGAATTTACCAATACCAACAACAATGATTTTATTAGCACTCCGATTACTCCTCTTACCGATGCTGAATCTTGTGAAATTAATGCTGCCTTGCCGAATCTTGTCATGAAAGATCCGTTTTCCGGCCTTCCTAGTGAAGATGCCACTACCCATCTAAATAGCTTCGTTGATTTGTGTGATATGCAAAAGAAGAAAGATGTGGATAATGATATTGTTAAATTGAATCTATTTCCTTTTTTCGCTTAGAGATCGTGCTAAAGCTTGGTTTTCGTCTTTGCCTAAAAATAGTATTGATTCGTGGAATAAGTGCAAAGATGCTTTTATCTCTAAGCATTTTCCTCCCGCTAAGATCATCTCTCTTAGAAAGGATATTATGAATTTTAAGCAACTTGATCATGAACATGTTGCACAAGCTTGGGAGAGGATGAAATTAATGATACGTAATTGCCCTACTCATGGTTTGAATTTGTGGATGATTATACAAAAATTTTATGCCGGATTGAATTTTGCTTTTAGAAATCTTTTAGATTCGGCCGCGGGAGGCACTTTTATGGAAATCACTTTAGGAGAATCTACTAAACTCCTAGATAATATTATGGTTAATTATTCTCAATGGCACACTGAAAGATCTACTAATAAGAAAGTGCATGCGATAGAAGAAATTAATGTTTTGAGTGGAAAGATGGATGAACTTATGAAATTATTTGCTAGTAAAAGTGTTTCTTCTGATCCTAATGATATGACTTCGTCTACTTTGATTGAGAATAATAATGAATCTATGGATGTGAATTTTGTTGGTAGGAACAATTTTGGTAACAACGCGTATAGAGGAAATTTTAATCCTAGGCCTTATCCTAGTAATTCCTCTAATAACTATGGTAATTCCTACAACAATTCTTATGGAAATTATAATAAGATTCCCTCTGATTTTGAATCTAATATTAAAGAATTTATTACTATGCAAAAGAATTTCAATGCTTTGATTGAAGAAAAATTGCTTAAGATTGATGATTTGGCTAGGAACATTGATAGAATTTCTCTTGATGTCGATTCTTTGAAACCTAGATCTATTCCACCTAAGCATGATATCAATGAGTCTCTCAAAGCCATGAGAGTTTCCATTGATGAGTGCAAAGAAAGAACCGCTAGGATGCGTGCTAAGAAAGATTCCTTTATAAAAAGCGTGTTCTTCTAGTTACCATGATAATAAAGATGAAGATCTAAAAGTTATTGATGTGTCCCCTATTAAATTTTTGTTTTGCAGTATGAATCTTGATAATGATGGGACTTAATATGATCCACCTTTACCTACAAGGTGTTCCAAAAATTCGGAGTTTTTAGATCTTGATGCTAAATTTGATAAAAGTGGGATTGAAGAGATCAAAACTCTAGATGTTAATGAACCTAATATTTTGGATTTCAAGGAATTTAATTATAACATCTGCTCTTTGATATATTGTATTTCCTTGTTACAATCCATGCTAAATTCTCCTCATACTTATAGCCAAAATAAAGCTTTTACCAAACATATCGTTGATGCTTTGATGAAATCTTATGAAGAAAAGCTTGAGTTGGAAGTTTCTACCCCTAGAAAACTTTATGATGAGTGGGAACCTACTATTAAAATTAAAATAAAAGATCATGAATGCTATGCTTTGTGTGATTTGGGTTCTAGTGTTTCCACGATTCCAAAGACTTTGTGTGATTTGTTAGGTTTCCGTGATTTTAATGATTGCTCTCTAAACTTGCACCTTGCGGATGCCACTATTAAGAAACCTATGGGAATAATTAATGATGTTCTTATTGTTGCAAATAGGAATTATGTGCCCGTACATTTTATCGTTCTTGACATAGATTGCAATCCTTCATGTCCTATTATTCTTGGTAGACCTTTCCTTAGAACGATTGGTGCAATTATTGATATGAAGGAAGAAAATATTAGATTCCAATTTCCGTTAAGGAAAGGCATGGACCACTTTCCTAGAAAGAAAATTAAATAACCTTATGAATCTATTATGAGTGCCACTTATGGATTGCCTACCAAAGATGGCAATACCTAGATCTATCCTTGCTTTTTATGCCTAGCTAGGGGTGTTAAACGATAGCGCTTGTTGGGAGGCAACCCAATTTTATTTTTATTCCTTGCTTTTGCTACTGTTTAGTAATAAATAATTTATCTAGCCTCTGTTTTGGTTGTGTTTTTTGTGTTTAATTAGTGTTTGTGCCAAGTAGAACCGTTGCGAAGACTTGGGGAAAGTCTTGTTAATCTTGCTGTAAAAAACAGAAACTTTGGCGCTCACGAGAACTGCTGCCATTTTTATTTGGAAAGTGCTATTTAGTTAATTATTTTTGAATATTATTAATAGATAAATTCCTCATGTCCAGAAATTTATTTTAGAATTTTTGGGGTTCCAGATCTTGCGCTAGCTACAGATTACTACAGACTGTTCTGTTTTTGACAGATTCTGTTTTTCGTGTGTTGTTTGCTTATTTTGATGAATCTATGGCTAGTAAAATAGTTTATAATCCATAAATAAGTTGGAATACAGTAGGTTTAAAACCAATATAAATAAAGAATAAGTTCATTACAGTACCTTGAAGTGGTCTTTTGTTTTCTTTCGCTAACGGAGCCCACGAGATTTTCTATTTTAAGTTTTGTGTTGTGAAGTTTTCAAGTTTTGGGTAAAGATTTGATGGATTATGGAACAAGGAGTGGCAAGAGCCTAAGCTTGGTGATGCCCCGGAAGGCATCCCCTCTTTCATCTACTTCTATTGGTAACTTTACTTGGAGCTATATTTTTATTCACCACATGATATGTGTTTTGCTTGGAGCGTCTTGTATGTTTTGAGTATTTATTTGTTAGTTTACCACAATCATCCTTGCTGTACACATATTTTGAGAGAGACACACATGATTCGGAAACTATTAGAATACTCTATGTGCTTCACTTATATCTTTTGAGTTATATAGTTTTGCTCTAGTACTTCACTTATGTCTTTTAGAGCATGGTGGTGGATTTGTTTTATAGAAACTATTGATCTCTCATGATTCACTTAGATTATTTTGAGAGTCTTAAATAGCTTGGTAATTTGCTTAAATAATCCTAATATGCTAGGTATACAATATTAATAATAAAATTCTCTTATGAGTGTGTTGAATACTATGAGAAGTTTGATACTTGATAATTGTTTTGAGATATGGAGAAGGTGATATTAGAGTCATGCTAGTTGAGTAGTTGTGAATTTGAGAAATACTTGTGTTAAAGTTTGTTATTCCCGTAGCATGCACGTATGGTGAACCGTTATGTGATGAAGTCGGAGCATGATTTATTTATTGATTGTCTTCCTTATGAATGGTGGTCGGGGACGAGCAATGGTCTTTTCCTACCAATCTATCACCCTAGGAGCATGCGCGTAATACTTTGCTTTGATAACTTGTAGATTTTTGCAATAAGTATATGAGTTCTTTATGACTAATGTTGAGTCCATGGATCATACACACTCTCACCCTTCCACCATTGCTAGCCTCTCTAATACCGCGCACCTTTCGCCGATATCATACACCCACCATATACTTTCCTCAAAACAGCCACCATACCTACCTATCATGGCATTTCCACAGCCATTCTGAGATATATTGCCATGCAACTTTACACCCTTTCGTTTACTATGACACGCTCCATCATTGTCATATTGCTTCGCATGATCATGTAGTTGACATTGTATTTGTGGAAAAGCCACCGTTCATAATTCTTTCATACATGTCACTCATGAGTCATTGCATATCCCGGTACACCGCCGGAGGCATTCATATAGAGTCATATCTTGTTCTAAGTATCTAGTTGTAATTCTTGAGGTGTAAGAAAATAAAAGTGTGATGATCATCATTATTAGAGCATTGTCCCAAGTGAGGAAAGGATGATGGATACTATGATTCCCCCACAAGTCGGGATGAGACTCCGGATGAAAAATAGAGGCCATAAAAAAAGAGAAAAGGCCCAAATAAAAAAATGAGATAAAAAGAGAGAAGGGACAATGCTACTATCCTTTTACCACACTTGTGCTTCAAAGTAGCACCATGATCTTCATAATAGAGAGTCTCCTATGTTATGACCTTCATATACTAGTGGGAAATTTTCATTATAGAACTTGGCTTGTATATTCCAATGATTGGCTTCCTCAAAATGCCCTAGGTCTTCGTGAGCAAGCGAGTTGGATGCACACCCACTTAGTTTCTTTTTGAGCTTTCATATACTTATAGCTATAGTGCATCCGTTGCATGGCAATCCCTACTCATTCACATTGATATCTATTGATGGGCATCTCCATAGCTCGTTGATACACCTAGTTGATGTGAGACTATCTCCTTCCTTTTTGTCTCCTCCACAACCACCATTCTATTCCACCTAAAGTGCTATGTCCATGGCTCACACTCATGTATTGCGTGAAGATTGAAAAGGTTTTGAGAATGTCAAAAGTATGAAACAATTGCTTGGCTTGTCATCGGGGTTGTGCATGATTTAAATACTTTGTGTGGTGAAGATAGAGCATAGCCAGACTATATGATTTTGTAGGGATAACTTTCTTTGGCCATGTTATTTTGAAGAGACATAATTGCGTAGTTAGTATGCTTGAAGTATTATTATTTCTATATCAATATTGAACTTTTGTCTTGAATCTTTCGGATCTGAATATTCATACCACAAAAGAAGAATTACATTGAAATTATGCCAAGTAGCATTCCACATCAAAAATTCTGTTTTTATCATTTACCTACTCGAGGACGAGCAGGAATTAAGCTTGGGGATGCTTGATACGTCTACAACGTATCTATGATTTTTGATTGCTCCATGCTATATTATCTACTGTCTTGGACATTATTGGGCTTTATTATACACTTTAATATTATTTTTGGGACTTACCTATTAACCGGAGGCCCAACCCAGAATTGTTGTTTTTTTGCCTATTTTAGGGTTTCGAAGAAAAGGAATATCAAATGGAGTCCAAATGGAATGAAACCTTCGGGAACGTGATTTTCCCACCGGACATGATCCAGGAGACTTGGACCCTATGTCAAGCAACCAACAGGGAGGCCACGAGGTAGGGGGGCGCGCCTACCCCCTAGGCACGCCCTCCACCCTCGTGGGCCCCCTCTTGCTCCACCGACGTACTTCTTCCTCCTATATATACCTACGTACCCCCAAACGATCAGATACGGAGCCAAAACCCTAATTCCACCGCCGTAACTTTCTGTATCCACGAGATCCCATCTCGGGGCCTGTTCCGGAGCTCTGCCGGAGGGGGCATCGATCACGGAGGGCTTCTACATCAACACCATAGCCTCTCCGATGAAGTGTGAGTAGTTTACCTCAGACCTACGAGTCCATAGTTATTAGCTAGATGGCTTCTTCTCTCTTTTTCGATCTCAATACAAAGTTTCCCCCCTCTCTTGTGGAGATCTATTCGATGTAATCTTCTTTTGCGGTGTGTTTGTTGAGACCGATGAATTGTGGGTTTATGATCAAGTTTATCTATGAACAATATTTTAATATTCTCTGAATTCTTTTATGTATGATTGGTTATCTTTGCAAGTCTCTTCAAATTATCAGTTTGGTTTGGCCTACTAGATTGATCTTTCTTGCAATGGGAGAAGTGCTTAGCTTTGGGTTCAATCTTGCGGTGTCCTTTCCCAGCGACAGTAGGGGCAGCAAGGCACGTATTGTATTGTTGCCATCGAGGATAACAAGATGGTTTTTTTGTCATATTGCATGAATTTATCCCTCTACATCATGTCATCTTGCTTAAGGCGTTACTCTGTTCTTATGAACTTAATACTCTAGATGCGTGCTGGATAGCGATCGATGTGTGGAGTAATAGTAGTAGATGCAGGCAGGAGTCGGTCTACTTGTCTTGGACGTGATGCCTATATACATGATCATACCTAGATATTTTCATAACTATGGTCAATTCTGTCAATGCTCAACAGTAATTTGTTCACCCACCGTAAAATACTTATGCTCTTGAGAGAAGCCACTAGTGAAACCTATGGCCCCCGGGGTCTATCTTCATCATATTAATCTTCCAATACTTAGTTATTTTCATTGCTTTTATTTTACTTTGCATCTTTATCATAAAAATACCAAACAAATTATCGTATCATATCTATCATATCTCACTCTCGTAAGTGACAGTGTAGGGATTGAAAACCCCTTATCGCATTGGTTGCGAGGATTTATTTGTTTTGTGTAGGTGCGAGGGGCTCGCGCGTAGCCTCCTACTGGATTGATATGTTGATTCTAAAAAACTGAGGGAAATACTTATGCTACTTTGCTACACCACCCTTTCCTCTTCAAGGGAAAACCAACGCAAGTGATCAAGAGGTAGCAACCACCGTATCACGCAAATATCTCCTATCTTTGTTTCGAGCTGTTTTTCTGACAGATCTAGATCGCCATGGCTTCTTCAAGTGCCCCCAAGGACAAGTTCTTCGAGAAGGTCATCAACCCCTACCTCGCGGAGGTGCTGCAACATTGTCAAACCATTGAGATGCATGAGGGTTTGCTGCACATCCGTGATGTGGAGGGACCAAGGAGGACCAGAAGCGTGGAGACAAGGCTCGAGGCAATGGAGCAACAAGTTTTCAAGTGTTAGGAGATGGTGGAGCGTGGACTCGACTCCAATCACATAATGATCACAGAGTTCACCAACAACCACAAGCTGTACGCCAAGGACATTGGGGAGGCCATCTTCAAGCTTCATGAGAAAATCGAGCACCTCCAAGCCCAGATCTATGACCTGCAAAATCAAAACTGTGAGTATGAATATAGATTCAAGAGGATGAGTTTGGCTGCAGATTTGAGGACCCCGGAGACTCGATCATCCTTCTATGATGGTGAGCCTATGCCTTGGAAGAGGTACGACAAGCCTACATCATCAACAACTCCATCTCCTTCACCGGCAAAAGAGATATAATCACATGGGTATGGGCACTCCCCTTGGCAACTGCCAAGCTTTGGGGAGTGCTTCGGTATCGTATCACCATCACTTTTATCTTTACCGTTTTTCTTAGTTCGATCCTTTTGATAATATCTTGATCTAGTAGAATAAAGAGTTAGTATGATCTAGTTGTGAGTTTTGCTTTATGATCTTCCTATGTAATTGAGTTAGTGAGTTTTATATAATAAAGATTAGTGTTGAGTCAAGGGCTTGATTATTTTGCTATGATCTAGAGGGAATAGAATAAAAGAGAAGAAATAAAAAGAAATAAAGAGATCATATGGATCTTATGGAGAGTAATGAGCTCACATATAAAGAGTATGATGAATAAAAGTTGTTGAGAGTTGACAAACATAATTTTGGTCATCATTGCAATTAATAGGAAGCAATAAAGAAAGAGAGGCTTTCACATATAAATATACTATCTTGGACATCTTTTATAATTGTGAGCACTCATTAAAGTATGATATGCTAAAGAGTTGACGTTGGACAAGGAAGACAACGTAATGGGTTATGTTTTCTTTCATCTGAGATAAATTATATTGTCATGGATCATCCAACATGTTGAGCTTGCCTTTCCCTCTCTTGCTAGCCAATTTCTTTGCACCAAGTAGAGATACTACTTGTGCTTCCAAATATCCCTAAACCCAGTTTTGCCATGAGAGTCCACCATATCTACCTATGGATTGAGTAAGATCCATCAAGTAAGTTGTCATCGGTGCATGCAATAAAAATTGCTCTCTAAATATGTATGAATTATTAGTGCGGAGAAAATAAGCTTTATACGATCTTGTGATGTGGAAGAAATAAAAGCAACGGACTGCATAATAAAGGTCCATATCACAAGTGGCAATATAAAGTGACGGTCTTTTGCATTAAGATTTTGTGAATCCAACCATAAAAGCGCATGACAACCTTTGCTTCCCTCTGCGAAGGGCCTATCTTTTACTTTTATCTTCCACCTTATATAAGAGTCATGGTGATCTTCACCTTTCCTTTTTACATTTTATCCTTTGGCAAGCACAATGTGTTGGAAAGATCCTGATATATATGGCTAATTGGATGTGGATTTTCATGAACTATTATTGTTGACATTACCCTTGAGGTAAAATGTTGGGAGGCAAAACTATAAGCCCCTATATTTCTCTGTGTCCGATTAAAACTTCATAACCATGAATATCGTGTGAGTGTTAGCAATTATGAAAGACTAAAATATGGTTGAGTATGTGGACTTGCTGAGAAGCTCTTATATTGACTCTTTCCTATGTTATGATAAATTGCAATTGCTTCAATGACTGAGATTATGGTTTGTTAGTTTTCAATGAAATTTACGATTCATACTTGAGTGTGTGAATGAATTGTTACTTTAGCATAAGAGATCATATGACAATATATATATGTTGCTGTTCTAAGAATGATCATGATGCCCTCATGTCCGTATTTTATTTTATCGACACCTCTATCTCTAAACATGTGGACATATTTTTCGATTTCGGCTTTCTCTTGAGGACAAGCGAGGTCTAAGCTTGGGGGAGTTGATACATCCATTTTGCATCATGCTTTTATATCAATATTTATTGCATTATGGGCTGTTATTACACATTATGTCACAATACTTATGCCTATTCTCTCTTATTTTACAAGGTTCACATGAAGAGGGAGAATGCTGACAACTGGAATTCTGGGTTGGAAAAGGAGCAAATCCTAGAGACCTATTCTACACAGCTCCAAAAGTCCTGAAACTTCATGGAAGTCATTTTTGGAATTAATAAAAAATACTGAGCGAAGAAAGCACCAGAGGGGGCCCACACCCTGGCCACGAGGGTGGGGGGCGCACCCTACCCCCTGGGCGCGCCCCCGCCTCGTGAGCCCCCTGGTGGCCCTCCATTTCCCATCTTCTGCTATATGAAGTCTTTCGTCAAGGAAAAAAATCATAAGCAAGCTCACTAGACGAAACTCCTCCGCCACGAGGCGGAACCTTGGCGGAACCAATCTAGGGCTCCGGCGGAGCTGTTCTGCCGGGGAAACCTCCCTCCGGGAGGGGGAAATCATCACCATCGTCATCACCAATGATCCTCTCATCGGGAGGGGGTCAATCTCCATCAACATCTTCACCAGCACCATCTCATCTCAAACCCTAATTCATCTCTTGTATCCAATCTTTGTATCCAAACTTCAGATTGGTACCTGTGGGTTGCTAGTAGTGTTGATTACTCCTTGTAGTTGATGCTAGTTCGTTTACTTGGTGAAAGATCATATGTTCAGATCCATTATGCAAATTAATACCCCTCTGATTATGAACATGATTATTCTTTGTGAGTAGTTATGTTTGTTCCTGAGGACATGGGAGAAGTCTTGCTATAAGTAGTCATGTGAATTTGGTATTCATTTGATATTTTGATGAGATGTATGTTGTCATCCCTCTAGTGGTGTCATGTGAACGTCGACTACATGAAACTTCACCATTGTTTGGGCCTAGAGGGAGGCATTGGGAAGTAATAAGTAGATGACGGGTTGCTAGAGTGACAGAAGCTTAAACCATAGTTTATGCGTTGCTTCGTAAGGGGCTGATTTGGATCCATATGTTTCATGCTATGGTTAGGTTTACCTTAATACTTCTGTTGTAGTTACGGATTCTTGCAATGGGGGTTAATCATAAGTGGGATGCTTGTCCAAGTAAGGACAATACCCAAGCATCGGTCCACCCACATATCAAATTATCAAAGTATCGAACGCGAATCATATGGACGTGATGAAAACTAGCTTGACGATAATTCCCAAGTGTCCCCGGGAGCGCTTTCCTTCAAAAAAGAGTTTGTGCAGGCTTTTCCTTTACTACAAAAGTATTGGGCCATCTTGCCGCACCTTATTTACTTTTATTACTTGCTACTCGTTACAAATTACCTTATCACAAAACTATCTGTTACCGATAATTTTAGTGCTTGCAGAGAATACCTTATTGAAAACTGCTTATCATTTCCTTCTGCTCCTCGTCGGGTTCGACACTCTTACTTATCGAAAAGGCTAAGATAGATCACCTACACTTGTGGGTCATCACCGCGCTGATGAACCAGACCGGCCACCACGTGGGCAAGATAAAGCGGCCACCTACGCTGAACACCAACCCGCACCACCTTGCCGTAAGGGCAGAGAGACAGCAGCTCCAGGATACACCTACGACCTACGACAAGACCTGAGCAATAGAGCAGGCCAAACAAGATCAATCTATGGATCAAAGGGGCGCCCCAATGCGAGAAGATGACCGTCAAGCTTGGCCTGACAGGCATAACCTCACCAGGGCCAAAAACCGCATACGGATGTCATCCGAACTCCGTCGCGACGTTGCCCGATACAGAGGCGCCGCACACCCCTTATGCTTTCAACGAGGTAATGCAGCACCAGTTCCTAGAAGGGTTTAAACCCATAAACATTGAATCATACGACGGCATGACA
This sequence comes from Triticum aestivum, assembly GCF_018294505.1. Lineage (NCBI taxonomy): Eukaryota > Viridiplantae > Streptophyta > Magnoliopsida > Poales > Poaceae > Triticum > Triticum aestivum. The sequence goes on from NC_057800.1 coordinate 112,562,662, forward strand.
GATCCCGCGGTATGGATTGAAGATTTCCTTCTCCATATCCACATGGCCTGTGGTGACGATCTCCATGCCATCAAATACCTTCCCTTGAAACTGAAAGGACCAACACGACACTGGCTAAACAGCCTCCCAGAGAACTCTATTGGTAGCTGGGAAGACCTGGAGGATGCCTTTAGAGACAACTTCCAAGGTACCTCTGTCTGACCTCCAGACGCCAATGACCTCAGTCACATAGTCTAGCAACCCAGAGAGTCAGCCCAAAAACTCTGGACCAGGTTCTTAATTAAAAAGAACCAAATTGTCGATTGTCCGGATGCCAAAGCCCTCGCGGCCTTTAAACACAACGTCCGTGACGAGTGGCTTTCCTGACACCTCGGCCAAGAAAAACCGAAGTCCATGGCCGTAACGCCCCGTATGTAACTTTCCATATTTGTATTCCAGCTCTTGCCATTTTCGGCACTAAGTTATAATATTCCCTCATGGTTGGGTTTTGTCTCCGTTTTGCTTTTTGCCCATGTCATGCATATCATATCATGTCATCATGTGCATCGCATTTGCATACATGTTCGTCTCATGCATCCGAGCATTTTCTTCGTTGTCCGTTTTGCATTCCGACACTCCTACGTCCTCCAGCGTCCCCTTTTGCCTCTTTTCGTGTGCGGGTGTTAAACATTCTCGGATTGGACCGAGACTTGCCAAGCGTCCTTGGTATACCACTGGTCGACCGCCTGTCAAGTTTCGTGCCATTTGGACTTTGTTTGATACTCCAACGGTTAACCGAGGAACCGTAAAGGCCTCGTGTGTGTTGCAGCCCAACACCTCTCCAAAGTGGCCCAAAACCCATCTAAACCCCATCCATCCTCTCAGTCGTTCGAGCACGATCACGTGGCCAAAAACGACACCTCATTTGGACTCTCCTAGCTCCCTCTACCTATAAATATGTCCTCTTCCCCAAAATTTTCGTCCCAAACCCTAGATCCAACCTCCCTGCCGCCGCCGGATACGTCCGAGACGGCCGGACGTGTCCGCACCGCCGCCCGCGTCCAACCGCAAGCCACCACGTGTCGCCGCCGCCGTCCACACGCCACCGGCCTGCCTCAGCCCGCAGCAGGCCCGCGGGGCCCGAAGCCTGCCGCCGCTCGGGTCACGCCTCTGCCCTGCGCCCGTGCCCCCG
>NC_057800.1:112564279-112573756 GCF_018294505.1 Triticum aestivum
CGCTGCTGGCCGCCGCGCGCCTCCGCACCCGCGCGCCTGAGGCGCCCTGCCGCCGCCACCTCACGCGCTCCGCCGCTCAGCGCCGTCCCGTCTCCACCTCCGGATCCGGCGAGTTCTCCCACGCCCGAGAGCCTCTTCTTACCCTACGAACTCCGGCGAGATTTCCCCGGCCAACCTCGGAGACCGTGCCTCAGATCTGGATCCAGAGAGAGGGTTGACCTTTTTTTCTCACTAAGTCATTTCCTGTGCATATTTTCTAGACATGTTCATAACACCATATCTCATCATCTGTAGCTCCGTTTTGCATGTGTGATATATCAAATTGTTCATCTGGATGTGCTCTTCATTTCATTCCATTGCACCATGATTGTTTGAGTTCATCTTGATGACCTAAATGCTGTTGCAAGAGTGCTATACAATGTTAGTTTCTGTTTCTTAATAGATTATGGACATTTGTCATTGTTGCCATGTTTAATGTGTCCCTCCTATGAACTTGAGACCTACATGTGTTTTGGGCTATGCCATGCCATCTTTACAGGGGTGTATGCCATGTATTTTTGTGATCAATTTGGTGACTAGCACAAGCATGCAAAGTAGCTCTCGTGATGTTGCTGATTTCAGGGACTTAGAATTCTTCAAAGTCATTTCCCTGATGTGATTTTTATGCCATGTATTCATGTTGCTACAGAGTGATCCGTGCCTCTTTTGAGCATGTTCAGTAAGGATGATTTTGAGATATTGTTATGTTCTATCCATCCATATCTTTGTTTGCAATTATGGAGTACCGTAGCATGACCCAATCTTGCTCTACTTTTGCTATAAAATGTTCCGGGCAGATTGTTTACGTGTTAATCAATTTTGCCAAGGTTGTTGTAGTTGATCCATTCATTCTATGAGTTGGTTCTTGCCATGGTTAGCTTATTGATCACGTCTTCTTGCTGGGTGTATGCTTAGTTTGTCATGCAATGCCTTGTGGTAAGTGCATCGATCTCGCAAACATGCCTACGTAACTCTGTTTATGCCATGTCTAGTTTTCTGCTAAGTCTGAATCTGTTAACGAAACTTGCTATGTTTACATGGTTGCCATTGTAACTTCTGATCCTTTTTGGCTTATGGTCAGTAAGGGACTTTTGTTATATGCTTTGAGTAGTTTCATGCCATGCCTTGATTTTCCATGATATGTTCCTGTAGCATGTTGATAACTTGCTCTAAACATTGCTTCCTGATGTTAAATTCTGGCATGTTATTTTCACTAAGTCTGTGAACCTGATAGCTTTTGCACTTTTACCATGCTTGTTTGAACCTACTATTTTGTGAATTAGCCGTAGCTCAGTGTTCATCTTTTGTCAAGCATCTTGAGTGGATCACCTCCATGTGCTTTGTTGCTATGTTAGAGTATAGTAGCTTAGTTTCTTTATGCATTTTAGATGGCATCGTGCTGTTAATCGCAAAATAGTGCCATTATTGTTTTGCTTGCCATTTGCAAACCGTGCATCCGATTCCGGTGATCTTTATATCAATTTCGACCGAAATCAACTCATCTTTCCAGCGGCGCACTTGGTTTGCCAAGTTGAGTCCTGGTTCAGTCTTTCCTTTCCGAAGCACGCATATGCATTGCATATTACATCCCGCATATCATGCCATGTTTTGCATCATGTTGCTTGCGCATTGCACCGTGGTTGATTGTGTTTCCCTTGCTTGTGTTCTTGCCTTGGGTAGAGCCGGGAGATGAGTACGTGATCGAGGAACCCGTTGAGTACGCTTACGAGGATCAAGCTTACGTCAACTCGGAGAACTTTGCAGGCAAGATGACCATACCCTCGAAATCACTTCTATCTTTGCTTGCTAGTTGCTTGCTCTTTTGCTATGCCTATGCCGTGATACCTACCACATGCTTTTCATGCCTCCCATATTTCCATGTCAAACCTCTAACCCACCTTGTCCTAGCAAACCGTTGTTTGGCTATGTTACCGCTTTGCTCAGCCCCTCTTATAGCGTTGCTAGTTGCAGGTGAAGATTGGAGTTTGTTCCTTGTTGGAACATGTTTATTGTTGGGATATCATTATTATATATTGTTTACTTTAATGCATCTATATACTTGGTAAAGGGTGGAAGGCTCAGCCTTATGCCTGGTGTTTTGTTCCACTCTTGCCGCCCTAGTTTCCGTCATACCGGTGTTATGTTCCTTGATTTTGTGTTCCTTACACGGTTGGGTTATAATGGTAACCCCTTGACAGTTCGCCTTGAATAAAACTCCTCCAGAAAGGCCCAACCTTGGTTTTACCATTTGCCACCTAGCCTTTTTCCCTTGGGTTTCGCGGACTCAACGTCATCTTTATTTTAACCCCCCGGGCCAGTGCTCCTCTGAGTGTTGGTCCAAAACGGGCAGCCTACGGGGCCACCTCGGGGCAACTCGAGGGTTGGTTTTACTCGTAGCTTGATCTATCCGATGTGCCCTGAGAACGAGATACGTGCGACTCCTATCGGGATTTGTCGGCACATCGGGCGGCTTTCCTGGTGTTGTTTTACCATTGTCGAGATGTCTTGTAACCGGGATTCCGAGTCTGATCGGGTCGTCCTGGGAGAAGGAATATCCTTTGTTGACCGTGAGAGCCTGTGATGGGCTAAGTTGGGACACCCCTGCAGGGTTTTGAATTTTCAAAAGCCCTGCCCGCAGTTATGGGAAGATGGGAATTTGTTAATGTTCGGTTGTAGAAAACTTGAAACTTAATGTAATTAAAATGAATCAACAACGTGTGTAGTCGTGATGGTCTCTTTTCGGCGGAGTCCGGGAAGAGAACACGGTCTTGTGTTATGCTTGGACGTAAGTATTTCTAGGATCACTTCTTGATCATAGATTCTCGAATGTGCTTTGCCTTCTCTTATCGCTCTCATTTGCGTAAGGTAGCCAGCATATATGCTAGTGCTTCCTGCAGCTCCACCTCATACCTTTTCCCTACCCATAAGCTTAAATAGTCTTGATCGCGAGGGTGTGAGATTGCTGAGTCCCCGCGACTCACAGATTACTTCGAAAACCAGATGCAGGTGTCGATGATGCCATTCCAGGAGATGCGACTGAAGTCAAGTGGGAGTTCAATGAGGACTCAGGACGTTACTATGTTTCCTTTCCAGACGATTAGTAGTGGAGCCCAGTTGGGGCGATCGGGGATCTTATGCATTTGGGGTTGTCTTTATTTTGGTTCTGTAGTCGGACCTTGATTGTATCTGGATGATGTAATGCTATATTTATGTATTGTGTGAAGTGGCGATTGTAAGCCAACTCTGTACCTATTTCTTATTCAGTACATGGGATGTGTAAAGATTACCCCTCTTGCGACATGCCTACAATGCGGTTATGCCTCTAAGTCGTGCTCCGACACGTGGGAGATATAGCCGCATCGTGGGTGTTAAAGTTGGTAATCAGAGCCTTCCCCGACTTAGAAGCCCCCTGCTTGATCGAATCGCTGGCGTTGTTGAGTCCAGAAAAATGTTTTGAGTCTCTTAGGATTATATATATCGGAGAGTAGGATTCTTTTTACTCCTCAGTCCTTTCGTCGCTCTGGTGAGGCATCCTGACGTAGAGTTTTGACTCTTCTCTTCTCAAATTTCACTAATTTTTTTAGGATCATGCGGGTATCTTGGAATCGTTCCGATGGTTTTGTGACGAGAACATTGTTCTTGGTGCCTCCTAACATTTAGGGGTTGTGGCAGTGTCCCGGGGTGTTGAGCTCCGAGGTGTTGTCGTCACAATTTTATCGTTGCAGTTATGGAATACCTGAGTTTCGCCGACATCGAAAATCTCTTTTATGCAGTTGTTGGTGAGATAACCTCAACGCCACTCAGTACTGTGGCGGGAGTTCAGCAGTATTGCCATAACTCATTTAACATATGCTTTTCGAAGGTTGAGGTAAACGATGTCCGAAGGTTTCTTGGTTATGTGTTGAAGGATGAATATAGCTGGATGTAGGATTTGCTAGTTTTGGGTGAGATATTATGCTTGCCCTGTATCCCCAACACCTGATTGCATAACCGGAAAATTTCAGGAGTTTCATAGGTGGGAATTCATGTAGCTCTAGTATTTCTTCCGCAGATATTTGGTTTGCGATTGGGTAATCCTTACCAACTATTTGTTCATGTCCGTACCTTGTTGTTTATTCATCTACCTCTATCGAAGTGGCTTCTCAATGTATGGAAGTGTGATCATTTAATTTGGAATTCATTCGTTCATTCTTGTTCGAATGTTGAGGCTACATGTTGCAATTTCGATCCATTTGATTCAGCTTGAATATATGTCTTTCAAGATGCTAACAGATGTCACCCTCTTCAGGATGGCTCCTCCAACGCGTCAGAATCCGGAACCACCGCCACCACCTCCACCTCCGGAGGCATGGCGAGCTGTGATGGCCGCTACCAACGCCAACACGTAGCTGATTATGCAACTCTTGCAAGAGCGCAACCAAGGAAATCAAGGCAATGGCAATAATCAAACTCAGTTTTCTACCCTCAACTAGTTCCTCGCAAACCAGCCGAAGACCTTCAGTAACTATGTCAAGGCCACAAACGCTGATGATTGGCTCGTGGATATCTGCAAACATTTCGAGTGCAGCAACGTCAGCCTGAAGACTTTGTCAAGTTTGCCTCGTTCCAACTCAAAGACCAAGCTGCCGAGTGGTATCAACAATACAAAGATTCCAGAGGAGGTCGTCTGATTACCTGGGATGATTTCCGCCAAGACTTCAGAGCTCACCACATTCTTCAGAGTGTTGTTGAGAGCAAGCGTGAGGAGTTCCGCAATCTGAAGCAAGGCAGCTTGTCTGTTACCAATACGACATCATGTTCTAGAAGCTTGCTCGCTTCGCCAAGCAAGATGTCCCTGACGAGAAGAGTATGATTTATCAGTTCAGAGGTGGCCTCAGAGAAGATCTGCAACTAGCCCTCGTGCTTTTTGAGCCGAAAAAGTATGATGAGTTTTGCAATATGGCATTAAAGCAAGAAGCTGCTCAGCTCAAGTGCGATGCTTCCAAGAAGAGAGTCAGGGATGCAACTCCTTCTTCTTCTTCTTCAACTCAAGTGGCAGCTAAGCATCAAAAGTATTGGTTGCCTCCTCCTCCTCCGTTCCGTCAGCCTTATCAGCATAAGAGCAAAGGTGGCAATGGATCTCCCCACCCACCCAACCCAGGCTTTTAGAACAAGGCTCCGTCTCATGCTCCAAGGTCAAGTGCTCCGTATCACCGGCCGCTTTCAGAGGTTATGTGCAACAAGTGTCAGCAGAAGGGTCACTATGCAAACAAATGCTTCAACCAGAGGCGTCTTCCGCCTCCTCCTCCTGTGAGATCTGCCAGCAATGCAATGGTCAAGCATAATCCCAAGCATGCCAAGGTCAACATGATGAACGCAGCTCAGGCAGAGGACTCTTCAGAAGTGATCATGGGTAACCTTCCTGTTAATGATATTCCTGCAAAAGTTCTTTTTGATACTAGTGCATTGCATTGTTTCATGTCAAGACCATTTTTGCCAAGAACAAATTCACTTCTTCTCATTTGGGCAAATCCATGGATATCGTTTCTCCGGGTAAATGGTTGAGTGCCAGTTTGGTGGTTCCAAATGTTTCTATTAAGATGGGTGACTATAAGTTTCTGTCTTCTCCAATGGTCCTTGGTAACTCGGATATTGATCTAATTCTCGGCATGGACTGGCTTTCTAAGCACAAGGCTCAACTTGATTGTGCTGCCAGGAAGATTCAATTGACACACTTGTCTGAGGATGTGATCATCTATACAGCTCGTGATGATACCATTCGTCTGTTTTCTCTCAACGAGAAGGGTGAGTTGGATGCCATCTCTCAGATTCCAGTCGTTTGTGAATATCAAGACATCTTTCCAGAAGAGCTTCCAGGAATGCCTCCTCACCGGCCAGTTGAATTCGTCATTGATCTTGAGCCTGGCACGAAACCTATTTGCAAACGTCCTTACAAGCTTGGACCAAAAGAGTTGAAGGAGCTGAAGAAACAACTCGATGAACAAGAGCGTATGGGTCTGATCCGACCAAGTTCTTCTCCATGGGGTTGTGGTGTTCTTTTTGTCAAGAAGAAGGATGGAACGGACCGACTTTGTGTCGACTACCGTCCATTGAACAAGAAGACCATAAAGAACAAGTACCCACTTCCCAACATCAATGAGATTTTCGAACAACTCAAAGGTGCTCAAGTATTCTCCAAGCTTGACCTCCATATGGGCTATCATCAGATTCACATTCGTGAACAAGATATCCCCAAGACAACATTCAGAACAAGCTATGGTTCATATGAATACACTATCATGTCTTTCGGCCTTGTCAATGCTCCTCCAACATTCTCTCGCATGATGAACTTCATCTTCAACCCCTACACAAATGACTTCGTCTTGGTCTATCTCGATGACATTTTGGTCTTTTCCAAGAACAAGGAGGATCATGCCAAGCACTTGAGATTGGCGTTGGACAAACTCAGAGAACATCAGTTCTATGCAAAGTTTTCAAAGTGCGAGTTTTGGCTCGATGAGGTTCTCTACCTTGGGAATATCATCTCTGCCAAGGGCATAACTGTTAATCCTGAGAAGGTGTCTGCAATTGTGAACTAGGAACCGCCTTAGAACGTGAAGCAACTCCGCAACTTCCTTGGGCTCGCAAGCTATTGTCGAAGGTTCGTTGAGAATTTCTCTAAGATCGCAAAGCCTCTTTCCAACCTTCTCCAGAAGCATGTGAAGTATGTTTGGACGCCTGAATGTGATATCGCTTTCAACACCCTCAAAGAGAAGTTAGTCACAGCTCCAGTTCTGACTCCTCCTGATGAATCCAAACCATTCGAGGTTTTCTGTGATGCTTCCCTTCAAGGTCTCGGTGCTGTGTTGATGCAAGAGAAGAAAGTTGTGGCCTATACCTCTCGCCAGTTGAAGCCCAACGAAAAGAACTACCCCACTCATGACCTCGAGTTGGCGGCAGTTGTCCATGCTCTTTTAACATGGAGACATCTCTTGTTGGGAAGAAAAGTGGACATCTTCACTGATCATAAGAGTCTCAAGTACATCTTCACTCGGCCCAACCTCAACCTCAGGCAGACTCGTTGGGTCGAAATGATTCAAGAGTATAATCTGAGTATTGAATATACTCCAGGTAAGGCCAATGTCATTGCTGACGCTTTGAGCAGGAAGGCTTACTGCAACAGTTTGATTCTCAAGCCCTTCCAACCGGATCTTTGTGAAGCTTTCTGCAAACTTAATCTTCAAGTTGTTCCTCAAGGATTCCTTGACAACCTCCAAGTCTCTCCTACTTTGGAAGATTAGATTCGTGAGGCTCAACTTGATGCAATGGTGAAGAAGGTGAATATTGGGATTGCCAAGAGCCAACCCAAGTACAAGTGCTATCGCCTTGATGACAAATATACTCTATTCTTCGAGGATCGCATTGTTGTTCCTAAGGGTGACCTTCGTAAAGTCATTATGAACGAAGCTCACAATTCACTCCTTTCTATTCATCCTGGAAGTACAAAGATGTACCATGACCTCAAGCAGTTGTATTGGTGGACTCGAATGAAGCGCGAGATTGCTCAATTCGTGAATGAATGTGATGTCTGCAGAAGAGTGAAAGCAGAACACCAACGACCAGCTGGTCTCCTCCAACCTCTTGCCCTTCCAGAATGGAAGTTTGACCATATTGAGATGGACTTCGTGACTGGATTTCCCAAGTCCAAGAGTGGTAATGATGCTATCTTCGTTGTCATCGACAAGCTCACTAAAGTGGCTCATTTTCTTCCTATCAAAGAATCTACCACAGTAGCTCAGTTGGCAGAGCTATATACCTCCAGGATTGTCTCCTTGCATGGCATTCTGTAGTTGATATCTTCAGATCGTGGAAGCATCTTCACTTCTAAGTTTTGGGACTCCTTTCAGAAGGCTATGGGCACCAACATTCGCTTCAGCACATCCTTTCACCCTCAAACTAGTGGCCAAGTCGAGCGAGTCAATCAAATTCTTGAAGATATGCTCAAGGCATGTGTCATTTCTTTCGGTATGAAGTGGGAAGATTGTCTTCCATATGCCGAGTTCTCCTACAACAACAGCTTCCAAGCGAGTTCGGGCAAGGCCCCATTCGAGATTCTCTATGGCAGAAAGTGTCGTACTCCACTTAACTAGTCAGAGACCGGTGAACGCCAACTTCTTGGCAATGACTTGATCACAGAGGCTGAAGAAATGTGCAAAGTCATTCGTGAAAATCTCAAAGCCGCGCAATCGTGCCAAAAGAGTTACTATGATAGCAAGCATCATGACTTGGCTTTCGAGATCGGAGACCATGTCTACCTCCGCGTCTCTCCAATGAAAGGTACTCGCCGCTTCGGTATCAAAGGGAAGCTTGCCCCTAGATACGTGGGTCCTTTCAAGATCATTGGCAAAAGAGGCGATCTCGCCTATCAACTTGAGCTTCCGTCCAACTTTGCAAACGTGCACGACGTGTTTCACGTGTCTCAGCTTCGCAAGTGTTTCAAGACTCCTGACCGCACCATCAACTTTGAAGAGATTGATCTCCAAGAAGACCTGTCTTATCATGAGCATCCCATTACTATCCTTGAAGAAACTGAGCGTAAGACTCGCAACAAGTCTATCAAATTCCTGAAAGTGAAGTGGTCACATCATTCCAACCGTGAAGCCACCTGGGAACGCGAGGACCACCTCCGTTCCGAATATCCGGAGTTTTTCCAGTCCTAGATCTCGGGACGAGATCCTTTCATAGTGGTGGAGTGTTGTAATGCCCCGCATGTAAGTTGCCATATTTGTATTCCAACTCTTGCCATTTTCGGCACTAAGTTATGATATTCCCTCGTGGTTGGTTTTGTCTCCGTTTTGCTTTTTTCCCATGTCATGCATCTCATATCATGTCATCATGTGCATCACATTTGCATACGTGTTCGTCTCATGCATCCGAGCATTTTCTCCGTTGTCCGTTTTGCATTCCGGCACTCCTACGTCCTCCAGCGTCCCCTTTTGCCTCTTTTCGTGTGCGGGTGTTAAACATTCTCGGATTGGACAGAGACTTGCCAAGCGGTCTTGGTATACCACTAGTAGATCGTCTGTCAAGTTTCGTGCCATTTGGACTTCGTTTGATACTCCAACGGTTAACCAAGGAACCGTAAAGGCCTCGTGTGTGTTGCAGCCCAACACCTCTCCAAAGTGGCCCAAAACCCATCTAAACCCCCTCCATCCTCTCGGCCGTTCGATCACGATCGCGTGGCCGAAAACCGCACCTCATTTGGACTCTCCTAGCTCCCTCTACCTATAAATATGTCCTCTTCCCCGAAATTTTCCTCCCAAACCCTAGATCCAACCTCCCCGCGGCCGCCGGACACGTCCGAGACGGCCGGACGTGTCCGCACCGCCGCCCGCATCCAACCGCAAGCTGCCACATGTCGCCGCCACTGTCCTTGCGCCGCCGGCCCGCCGCAGCTCG
>NC_057800.1:112574111-112582146 GCF_018294505.1 Triticum aestivum
TCTGCCCCGCGCCCGTGCCCGCGGATCCGCCTACCGGCGAGCCACCCCTTGCCGCTCAGCCCTGCGCCGCTGCCGCGAAGCTCGCCGCTGGCCGCCGCGCGCCTCCGCACCCACGCGCCTGAGGCGCCCTGCCGCCGCCACCTCACGCGCTCCGCCGCTCAGCGCCGTCCCGTCTCCACCTCCGGATCCGGCGAGTTCTCCCACGCCCGAGAGCCTCTTCTTACCCTACGAACTCCGGCGAGCTTTCCCCGGCCAACCTCGGAGACCGTGCCTCAGATCTGGATCCAGAGAGAGGGTTGACCTTTTTTTCTCACTAAGTCATTTCCTGTGCATATTTTCTAGACATGTTCATAACACCATATCTCATCATCTGTAGCTCCGTTTTGCACGTGTGATATATCAAATTGTTCATCTGGATGTGCTCTTCATTTCATTCCATTGCACCATGATTGTTTGAGTTCATCTTGATGACCTAAATGCTGTTGCAAGAGTGCTATACAATGTTAGTTTCTGTTTCTTAATAGATTATGGACATTTGTCATCGTTGCCATGTTTAATGTGTCCCTCCTATGAACTTGAGCCCTACATGTGTTTTGGGCTATGCCATGCCATCTTTACAGGGGTGTATGCCATGTATTTTTGTGATCAATTTGGTGACTAGCACAAGCATGCAAAGTAGCTCTCGTGATGTTGCTGATTTCAGGGACTTAGAATTCTTCAAAGTCATTTCCCTGATGTGATTTTTATGCCATGTATTCATGTTGCTACAGAGTGATCCGTGCCTCTTTTGAGCATGTTCAGTAAGGATGATTTTGAGATATTGTTATGTTCTATCCATCCATATCTTTGTTTGCAATTATGGAGTACCGTAGCATGACCCAATCTTGCTCTACTTTTGCTATAAAATGTTCCGGGCAGATTGTTTACATGTTAATCAATTTTGCCAAGGTTGTTGTAGTTGATCCATTCATTCTATGAGTTGGTTCTTGCCATGGTTAGCTTCTTGATCACGTCTTCTTGCTGGGTGTATGCTTAGTTTGTCATGCAATGCCTTGTGGTAAGTGCATCGATCTCGCAAACATGCCTACGTAACTCTGTTTATGCCATGTCTAGTTTTCTGCTAAGTCTGAATCTGTTAACGAAACTTGCTATGTTTACATGGTTGCCATTGTAACTTCTGATCCTTTTTGGCTTATGGTCAGTAAGGGACTTTTGTTATATGCTTTGAGTAGTTTCATGCCATGCCTTGATTTACCATGATATGTTCCTGTAGCATGTTGATAACTTGCTCTAAACATTGCTTCCTGATGTTAAATCCTGGCATGTTATTTTCACTAAGTCTGTGAACCTGATAGCTTTTGCACTTTTACCATGCTTGTTTGAACCTACTATTTTGTGAATTAGCCGTAGCTCAGTGTTCATCTTTTGTCAAGCATCTTGAGTGGATCACCTCCATGTGCTTTGTTGCTATCTTAGAGTATAGTAGCTTAGTTTCTTTATGCATTTTAGATGGCATCGTGCTGTTAATCGCAAAATAGTGCCATTATTGTTTTGCTTGCCATTTGCAAACCGTGCACCCGATTCCGGTGATCTTTATATCGATTTCGACCGAAATCAACTCATCTTTCCAGCGGTGCACTTGGTTTGCCAAGTTGAGTCCTGGTTCAGTCTTTCCTTTCCGAAGCACGCATATGCATTGCATATTACATCCCGCATATCATGCCATGTTTTGCATCATGTTGCTTGCGCATTGCACCGTGGTTGATTGTGTTTCCCTTGCTTGTGTTCTTGCCTTGGGTAGAGCCGGGAGATGAGTACGTGATCGAGGAACCCGTTGAGTACGCTTACGAGGATCAAGCTTACGTCAACTCGGAGAACTTTGCAGGCAAGATGACCATACCCTCGAAATCACTTCTATCTTTGCTTGCTAGTTGCTTGCTCTTTTGCTATGCCTATGCCGTGATACCTACCACATGCTTTTCATGCCTCCCATATTGCCATGTCAAACCTCTAACCCACCTTGTCCTAGCAAACCGTTGTTTGGCTATGTTACCGCTTTGCTCAACCCCTCTTATAGCGTTGCTAGTTGCAGGTGAAGATTGGAGTTTGTTCCTTGTTGGAACATGTTTATTGTTGGGATATCATTATTATATATTGTTTACTTTAATGCATCTATATACTTGGTAAAGGGTGGAAGGCTCAGCCTTATGCCTGGTGTTTTGTTCCACTCTTGCCGCCCTAGTTTCCATCATACCGGTGTTATGTTCCTTGATTTTGTGTTCCTTACACGGTTGGGTTATAATGGTAACCCCTTGACAGTTCGCCTTGAATAAAACTCCTCCAGCAAGGCCCAACCTTGGTTTTACCATTTGCCACCTAGCCTTTTTCCCTTGGGTTTCACGGACTCAAGGGTCATCTTTATTTTAACCCCCCGGGCCAGTGCTCCTCTGAGTGTTGGTCCGAAATGGGCAGCCTGCGGGGCCACCTCGGGGCAACTTGAGGGTTGGTTTTACTCGTAGCTTGACCTATCTGGTGCGCCCTGAGAACGAGATATGTGCGACTCCTATCGGGATTTGTTGGCACGTCGGGCGGCTTTCCTGGTTTTGTTTTACCATTGTCGAGATGTCGTGTAACCGGGATTCCGAGTCTGATCGAGTCGTCCTGGGAGAAGGAATATCCTTCGTCGACCATGAGAGCTTGTTATGGGATAAGTTGGGACACCCCTGCAGGGTTTTGAACTTCCGAAAGCCATGCCCGCGGTTATGGGCAGATGGGAATTTGTTAATGTCCGGTTGTAGAAAACCTGAAACTTAATTTAATTAAAATGAATCAACAGCGTGTGTAGCCGTGATGGTCTCTTTTCGGCGGAGTCCGGGAAGAGAACACGGTCTCGTGTTATGCTTGGACGTAAGTATTTCTAGGATCACTTCTTGATCATAGATTCTCGAACGTGCTTTGCCTTCTCTTCTCGCTCTCATTTGCGTAAGGTAGCCACCATATATGCTAGTGCTTGCTGCAGCTCCACCTCATACCTTTTCCCTACCCATAATCTCAAATAGTCTTGATCACGAGGGTGTGAGATTGCTGAGTCCCCATGACTCACAGATTACTTCCAAAACCAGATGCATGTGTCGATGATGCCATTCCAGGAGATGCGACTGAACTCAAGTGGGACTTCGATGAGGACTCAGGACGTTACTATGTTTCCTTTCCAGACGATCAGTAGTGGAGCCCAGTTGGGGCGATCAGGGATCTTATGCATTTGGGGTTGTCTTTATTTTGGTTCCGTAGTCGGACCTTGATTGTATCTGGATGATGTAATGCTATATTTATGTGTTGTGTGTGTTGGGGAACGTAGTAATTTCAAAAAATTTCCTATGCACACGCAAGATCATGGTGATGATATAGCAACGAGGGGAGAGTGTTGTCTACGTACCCTCGTAGACCGAAGCGGAAGCATTGACGCAACGTAGAGGAAGTAGTCGTACGTCCTCCGGTTCAACCGATCCAAGTACCGTTACTCCGGCACCTCCGAGTTCTTAACACGCGTACAGCTCGATGACGCACCCTCGATCTCCGATCCAGCAGAGGCGCCGAGGGGGAGTTCCGTCAGCACGACGGCGTGGTGACGATCTTGATGTTCTCCTGTTGCAGGGCTTTGCCTAAGCACCGCTACAATATGACCGAGGTGTAATATCGTGGAGGGGGGCACCGCACACGGCTAAGGAACGATCAATGATCAACTTGTGTGTCCTAGGGTGCCCCCTTACCCCCGTATATAAAGGAGGGAGGGAGGAGGTGGCCGGCCCTAGGGGGGGCGCGCCATGAGGAGGGGAAACCTACTCCAAGTAGGTTTCCCTCTCTTTTCCTTATCTTATTTGGAGGGGGAAGGAAAGAGTACTAGTATTAGGAAGTAGTACTAGTAGTAGTAATAGGAAGAGGGGGAAGGAGAAAGGAAAGGGGGGGCCGGCCCCCCTCCCCAATTCGGATTGGGCTTGGGGGGGCGCGCCCCCTTCCCTTGCTCCTTCTCTCTTCATCCTACATGGGCCCAATAAGGCCCATATACCTCCCGGGGGGTTCCGGTAACCTTCCGGGGCTCCAAACTTCTCCGGAACCTTTCCGGTGTCCAAATATATCCGTCCAATATATCAATCTTTATGTCTCGACCATTTCGAGACTCCTCGTCATGTCCGTAATCATATCCGGGACTCCGAACAACCTTCGGTACATCAAAATACATAAACTCATAATATAACTGTCATCGAAACCTTAAGCGTGCGGACCCTACGGTTCGAGAACGATGTAGACATGACTGAGACACATCTCTGGTCAATAACCAATAGCGGGACCTGGATGCCCATATTGGTTCCTACATATTCTACGAAGATCTTTATCGGTCAAACCGCATAACAACATACGTTGTTCCCTTTGTCATCGGTATGTTACTTGTCCGAGATTCGATCGTCGGTATCCAATACCTAGTTCAATCTTGTTATCGACAAGTCTCTTTACTCGTTCTGTAATACTTCATCTTATAACTAACTCATTAGTTACATGCTTGCAAGGCTTAGGTGATGAGCATTGCCGAGAGGGCCCAGAGATACCTCTCCGACAATCGGAGTGACAAAACCTAATCTCGAATTATGCTAACTCAACATGTACCTTCGGAGACACCTGTAGTACTCCTTTATAATCACCCAGTTACGTTGTGACGTTTGGTAGTACCCAAAGTGTTCCTCCGGTAAACGGGAGTTACACAATTCTCATAGTTACAGGAACATGTATAAGTCATGAAGGAAGCAATAGCAGAATACTAAACGATCAAGTGCTAAGCTAATGGGATGGGTCATGTCAATCACCTCATTCTCCTAATGATGTGATCCCATTAATCAAATGACAACACATGTCAATGGTTAGGAAACATAACCATCTTTGATTAATGAGCTAGTCAAGTAGAGGCATACTAGTGACTATATGTTTGTCTATGTATTCACACATGTATCATGTTTCCGGTTAATACAATTCTAGCATGAATAATAAACATTTATCATGATATGAGGAAATAAATAATAACTTTATTATTGCCTCTAGGGCATATTTCCTTCAGTGTGAAGTGGTGATTGTAAGCCAACTATGTACCTCTTTCTTATTCAGTACATGGGATGTGTAAAGATTACCCCTCTTGCGACATGCCTACAATGCGGTTATGCCTCTAAGTCGTGCTCCGACACGTGGGATATATAGCCGCATCATGGGTGTTACAATGGCAGCCCTCACCACACTTATGACCCGCTTTTGCGCGGGAGAAGATAGATGGCTAGCTTGTAGAAGTAACAACACTAGTGACCCTGGCACCTCTGAAGCCAGAGATGGAAACGGTAGGCCACGATGCAACAAAAACAAGCGTCAAAGCAACAATGAAGATACCGAAGACACGGCGGTCAACGCCAGATTCAGTGGCTCTAAACCCGGTCAGCAGAAGAAGCCATTCAACGGAAACAAGGATGGTCCATCTAGTTTGGACCGAATACTAGATCGGTCTTGCGAGATCCACGGCACCTCGGACAAGCCTGCCAATCATACCAACAGATATTGTTGGGTCTTCAAACATGCCGGTAAGATAAACACCAAACATATGGGGAAAGGGCCGCCTAGCGAGGATGATGATGAGCCTTGCCCAACAAACATAGGGGGCAAAAGAAATTCCCCCTGAGATAAAAACAGTGAATATGATCTATGTCACTCATATCCCCAAGCGGGAGCACAAGCGTGCACTAATGGACGTTTATGCCATAGAGCTAGTCGCCCCAAAATTCAACCCATGGTCAGCCTGCCCGATCACTTTTGACCGCAGAGTCCATCCGACCAGTATCCGCCATGGAGGTTCGGCAACATTGGTCCTCGACCCTATCATCAACAGATTCCATCTCACGTGAGTCCTCATGGACGTTGGCAGTAGTCTTAACCTGCTTTATCAAGACACTATCCGTAAAATGGGTATTGATCCCTCTAGGATCAAGCCCACCAAAACCACCTTTAAAGGAGTAATACCTGGTGTAGAGGCCTGCTGCATAGGGTCAATAACGCTGGAGGTAGTCTTCGGCTCACCGGATAATTTCCAAAGCAAAGATTTAATCTTCGACATCATCCCCTTCTGCAGTGCTTACCATGCACTGCTCAGACGAACCGCTTTTGCCCGCTTCACGCACTATGCCTATCTAAAACTCAATATGCCCGGACCACGCAGTGTGATAACAGTCAATGGAAACATGGAGCACTCCCTCCGTACTGATGATCATACCGCAACCCTCGCAGCTGAAGTACAGGGTGGCCTTATCAAGCCGAATACTACATTGGAAGTCAAGCCCTCGGACACTGTTAAGCGAGTCCGGTCCACCCTGTAGAATGACAGTCCGGCTCATCCAGAGCTAGATTAGCAATCTGGCCTCTATCAAAACCCCAACCTGATCGCGGCATATGTACCACGCATACATAACTACGCACTAAAAATACCACGGGCAAGGACGGAGGCACACTGAAAACAAAGTCCACAATACGGCTCGACCCTATTTGGACCTTCATCATCTTCTTTTTTTCCCTTTTTTTCTTTTATTTTTAGGTTCTTTACAACCCAAATCACTTTTCAATGGTATGAAGGGCCCTTTTTCAGTCCCCTTATGTATCCTCGATCGATTGATCCTCTCAAAGGATCCTACACTAAGGTGAAAAGCGGTGCAGACTTGCGGCAGAGTGTCCAAAGGATCTTCAAGACCACCTCTTCTTTTTTAGGACTTGTATACAACTTTCCCTTGTTCCCAAATTCTTGGCATGTAAAATAGCCTTGATGACTATGGCATTCTCTGTAAGAGCACGTTTGGCGTACCAATCAGAATATAGCAGAAATAGTTTTGTCCTACCTTATTCGATATTGGCCTATTCCATAATCTGTATTTCGTCTTCACGACTGATTGACATACACACATTGGCGTCAATTGCCAGGGGCTTTATTCGGCCACAAAGATTCAAAAACAAAAATATCAAACACTTTTATAGTACACTTGAGCGTCCTGAATACCGCATTATATGCATCAGCTCTGAATCATGTCTTTGGTCAATAGTTGGGTTGCCCGGCTCCAGGAACGGAGCCAGAATTTTGGCATGGGGGGGGGGGGCGAGGTTTCACACTAAGTTCATGGGCAACTGCTATGTCGTGGTAGAAAATTTTAGGGCCTGGTCTAATGGAAACGCCTGTGCAACCATGCCTGATTTTATTTATTAATTCAATTCACATGACAAAAACAAATTCTAGAAGTACATTACAAATTCTTTTTTAATGACAAAAACAAATTCACAACTCTAGAAACACAAGATAATCTTACAAACTAATAATTACCAATAATACGATGTGATAGATAACACATTACGAAATCTCATTAATTTCCCTATAATTGATGGGATTGACTCACTGATTGAACCAAATTCCAAAGTCGGAACACCAAAAAGCATGGAATTCTATGGAAGTAATCAAAGAACAGTGGCACTGGGAGAAAGATTATAGTTTTAGAAGGACAAAACAAGAACTGATCTAGTGCTCGTACAGTATTAAACTAGAACCTTTTTTCCTTGTTTTTTTGCCACTCATCCATACGGGATCGGCGCTCACCCACGGCCGTCCTCTTCCATTCTCCGGCGATGCGACGGAATAACGAAAAGATCGCCGGCAAGGCAATGTACAGGCGTGACCCTAGATTGCAGGTGGCAGTTTGGAAACGTAGCGATTATAGCGATGTGTGTGTACGTGCCTCATTTATCTCTATACAGATCGCTTTTTATTTTTGAGAGAACGACTGCTGCTAGCGTGCTACTAACTGGCCCCTTTATCTTCTGTGATGGGCTGCAATGCTACTCGCTATTTTGGGCTTTGGCCTTCACGTTAACAAACAACACAGGGACAGGGGGGCGAAACAACCCACGGTCAGTTGTCTAACAGAAAAAATTAGCGAACAACAACCCTTATTAAGGGGGCGACACAATC
>NC_057800.1:112582389-112590815 GCF_018294505.1 Triticum aestivum
GTCCCTGCCCGGCTCCTGTGGTTACCACCTTACGTTCTGCTTGTTCGGCTAAGGTAGTAAAGGGAGAACTACTGCGGTTGTGTTTCCGGCTCGTCCGGTCAAATACCTCAGTAGAGAAAGCTGAAAACTGACTATCATGATATGGCAAGAGCTGGTCAGCGGTTCGGTGACTTATTAAATCTTTTGCGATTTTTTCTGTATTACACAATGGACTAGCCTCTACCCGGTTAGGCGTTTAAAGCACCCAAGTTCGGATAGCCGAACAACACCAGGGGCTAAGCCTATAATCCCATTGTCAAACTCCTATGGCTAAGTGAGAGTGGTAAAGCCGCATAGTCTGATTGCCTAGTTCGCTGCACGACCACCTCCTTTACGGACCAAGACGTTGGGACAAGTGTGGTCACGTGCTATTCTGAACACCCCCGTAGTATCTACATGGGGGATGAAGCCGACGACTGGCAAACTTTCAGATACAACAAACAGCCGCACAGGGGGGAAATAATTTGAGATAAACAAGCATATCATACAAAGTCTTTGTTTCATAATACAAAGTCCGGGAAGCCCGGATACATTCATTCAAACATAATATCCTTTGAGCATTGACCCTCTATTAAACGGGCACCCTCCAGGATGTCCTCGAAGTATCGCTCCGGCTTGTGGTAATCATTGCCCTCAGGTGGACCCTCAACGGCCACGACGGCAGCCTTCATCTTCGCCTAGTGCATCTTGATGCGGGCGAAGGCCATCCGCGCACCCTCTATGCATGCCGAGTGCTTCACAACTTCAACTCGGGGTAGGACGTCGCCGAGTCGCTTGATGGGGTCATGTACCTAGGGTAGGGTCATGGACCTGATCTAAGTACCTTACCCAAGGACACCCTTAGAAGAGGTCGCCTTCCAGTCGACCAACGAGGGACTCACTCGACTGACTTGAAGGACTCGACCATGAAGACTCACTCGACCACCAGAAGGTCAAGAGGCACTCTGCACTGCAACGACCTGTAATTAAGTAGACTTTATGGTAGTAAAGACACTTTATGTGGGGCGTTATCAGTAATGCCCCGGACTTAACTCACCTTAAACCCTCTCCTACGTGGGCTGACTGGGGTCCCGGCGCACTCTATATAAGCCGCCCCCCTCCACAGGTAGAGGGGTTCGGCACCTTGTAACTCATATACTCATAATCCACTCGACCGCCTCCGGGCTCCGAGACGTAGGGCTATTACTTCCTCTGAGAAGGGCCTGAACTCGTACATCCCTTGTGTTTACAACCTCTCCATAGCTAGGACCTTGCCTCTCCATACCTACCCCCACTCTACTGTCAGGCTTAGAACCACGACAGTTGGCGCCCACCTTGGGGCAGGTGTTTTAGCGATTTTGTGGAGAAGTTGCGATTCTTCCGAGTACTTTCATCATGGTGGCTGCTGGAGTTTTGGTCGAGGGTCGAGAGATCTGTCTCGGCACTCTTACCTTCATCGCCGACGACTCTGCCTGGCTCCAGGAGGCTCCACTCGACGTTGATGCGCTCCCCGTCCGCGGTGCGACGCATTTTCGCGCATGTGTCCGCGGCGTTCTGCTGCGGCAACCGTCGACCCCGTATTGGACGACTCCTCCATCGTCCACCCTCCCGGTCTCCCGCCAGCGCAAGCGCTCGGGCCGGTCGAGGCTTCAGCGATGGGTGAGGCACGCGGTGGCTCGCCAGTCGGCCACCATCCAAGTTGCGGCAATCGAGCCCGACGAATCTCTCTACGGCTTGTTCGATCTGTCGACCGGCTCCGTAGAGACTGCATCTGAGTGCGATAGCAGTGATCCAGCGGCGGAAATCTTGATGGTCGATGGGCCCCGCAGTCCCCCTGGCTTCGCCCGTGATGATGGAGCAGGTGACGGAGGCGACCCCGCACGAGGCCACGAAGAGTACCAGCCCGAGCCACTCGACTCTCTGCAAAGAGAGGAACTTCACCGCAGGAACGTGGATGCCCTGCGTACTCCCATCGCAGGAGAAACCCTCGAGGCTCGTGCCTTGGAGGAGGCACGTCTGGCCAATTTGGCCGAGCGCACTCGACTGGAGAATCTTCAGCGAGCACTCGACGAGCGCGCGCGGCAACGAGTTCCCGACACCAGTCGACGTCAACTCTTCCCGCCGACTCAGGTATATCGAACCCCAATCCAGAATTTAGCAGCTGCGACCCGTATAGCAGAGTCCATCCAGCCTTCTCAGTCGGAAGCTGGCAGAGGTTTGATGCAGATCAGGGATCTGCTCCGGGCAGCAGGAGATCAGAATTCAGCCGTGTCTCAGTCGCGCAACAGAATTCATAGTCGATCCGTCACTGCGAATACGGTTCAGTCGGCTCACAGTCCCAGATCGCCTCCGCGGCGTGAGGGGCACGAGAATCGGCGAGGCCAATATGGTGACCGACTCGACCGAGATGATAGGCGTCGAGTGCCCCATTCCCCTCCGAGGGGTGGGTCTTACGCTCCTCGGCAGCAAGATGACAGGCGTCAGTTCAGTACAGGGCGAAGGGTTCCAGTCGACCCCAGAGAACCAGGCTTCGACGCGCGATCCATTATCGTGCAAGGTTTGGTCGACCGGAACAGAGCCCATCGAGGCGGACTCGACAGAGATGCACCCACAAGCAGTCGAGTGCATGTTTCTGGTCCTGAATGTTTCAGCAGAGCTATCAGAGCCGCAGTTATCCCTCCCAATTTCAGGTTGGGAACAGGAGTTAGCAAGTTCACTGGTGAGGCTAAGCCTGAAACTTGGCTTGAAGACTACCGAGTGGCAGTTCAGATTGGTGGTGGGAACGACGAGGTGGCCATGAAGCATTTGCCCCTCATGCTAGAAGGTTCTGCCAGGGCATGGTTGACTCAATTACCTCCTAGCAGCATTTACACTTGGGAAGATCTGTCCCGAGTGTTCATCAGAACGTTTGAAGGAACTTGCAAGCGACCAGCTGGATTGACAGAGTTGCAAGTCTGCGTGCAGAAGGCTAATGAGACTCTCAGAGAGTATATTCAGAGATGGATCACTTTGCACCACACTGTGGAGAATGTGTCTGATCATCAGGCAGTCTGCGCCTTCAAAGATGGCGTCAAGAACAGAGAACTGAGTTTGAAGTTTGGTCGAACCGGTGACATGACTTTGAGTCGGATGATGGAGATTGCTACCAAGTACGCCAACGGCGAAGAAGAAGACCGACTCCGAAGCGGCAAGCACAAGCCGAGTCAGTCGAAAAAAGGAAACACCAGTCGGAAACAGAAGCGGAAGGCTGAACCGGCAGCTCCTGGAGAGGCTCTGGCCGTGACTCAGGGAAAGTTTAAGGGGAAACCAAAAGGATCCTGGAACCCCAAGAAGGTAAAGGATAAAGAAGGGAATGACGTAATGGATATGCCATGTCACATCCACACGAAGAAAGACGAAGAGGGGAATATCATCTACCCGAAGCACACCACTCGCCAATGTCGGCTCCTGATCCAGCAGTTTCAGGGAAAACAGTCTAAGGACAAGGAGAAGGAGTCGGACAAGGCCGAAGACAAGGAGGACAGTGAGGAAGGATATCCGCATATCAACTCCACTCTGATGATCTTTGCAGATGTGGAAAGCAGGAGTCGACTGAAATTCATTAACCGAGAGGTGAACATGGTTGCCCCAGCAAAAGCAAATTATCTGAAATGGTCCCAAATACCCATCACATTCGACCAATCTGATCATCCGACTCATATTGCCACCCCTGGGAGGCAAGCTTTGGTGGTCGATCCAGTTGTCGAAGGCACTCGACTGACAAAAGTGCTGATGGACGGTGGAAGCGGGCTGAATTTGTTGTATGCAGACACACTGAAAGGAATGGGCATTCCGATGTCCCGACTGAGCACTAGTAACATGAGCTTTCATGGAGTTATACCAGGGAAGAAAGCCGAGTCACTCGGCCAAATAGCTTTGGACGTGGTGTTTGGTGATTCGAAACATTTTCGCAAAGAAAAGTTGACGTTTGAGGTCGTGGATTTTCAGAGTGCATATCATGCCATTTTGGGGAGACCAGTGTACGCACGGTTCATGGCTCGACCATGTTACATGTACCTCAAATTGAAGATGCCCGGCCCCAAAGGAGTGATCACTGTCACCGGTGATCGGAAAAAGGCAGAAGAGTGCTTTCAGAAGGGCTCAAAGATTGCCGATTCCCAGGTGACAGCGGTCGAGTTCGAGGAATACAAGCAAAATGCAGATCCGAGTGACTTGCTGCGATCCAAGAAACCCGCCACAGAGTCTGCATTTCAGTCGTCCGGTGAGACGAAGCCTGTTCACATTCACCCAACCGACCCCGATGCAGCTCCGACCCGCATCTCCACAACACTCGACCCAAAATAGGAAGAAGCGCTCATCCAGTTCCTCCGTGAGAACTGGGACATTTTTGCATGGAAGCCCGCTGACATGCCAGGTGTTCCCAGGGGACTGGCTGAGCATCGCCTAAGAGTCGACTCATCTGCAAAACCAGTCAAAGAGCATCTTCGGCGGTCCGCCGTCCAGAAGAGAAAAGCCATTGGTGAGGAAGTGGCTCGACTGTTGGCGGCAGGATTTATTCGAGAGATATACCACTCCGAGTGGCTCGCTAATGTCGTCATGGTTCCTAAGAAGGACAAGTCGCTCCGAATGTGCATTGATTTCAAGCACATCAACCGGGCCTGCCCGAAAGATCATTTTCCTCTCCCTCGCATAGATCAAATTGTTGACTCGACCGCGGGATGCGAGAGACTGTCTTTTCTAGATGCCTACTCCGGGTACCACCAGATCCGTCTGTACGGACCCGACGAGGTAAAAACAACTTTCATCACTCCATTCGGGTGCTTCTGCTATATCACCATGCCATTCGGCCTCAAGAATGCCGGAGCCACATTTATGCGAATGATTCAGAAGTGTCTACTCACTCAAATCAGTCGGAATGTGGAAGCATATATGGATGATATCGTTGTCAAGTCACGAAAAGGTTCCGACCTACTCGCTGATCTCGCCGAAACATTTGCCAACCTCAAAAGGTATGATGTCAAGCTCAATCCATCAAAGTGCACATTTGGAGTTCCCGGTGGCAAGTTACTCGGTTTCCTCGTTTCCGAACGGGGAATCGACGCTAATCCGGAGAAGATTGGCACAATTCTCCGAATGAAACGCCCTGTGCGAGTGCACGATGTCCAGAAGCTTACTGGATGCTTGGCCGCATTAAGTCGATTCATCTCACGACTCGGTGAAAAGGCATTGCCTCTTTACCGACTGATGAAGAAGACAGACAAGTTCGAGTGGACTCCAGAAGCTGATGCAGCGTTTGCCGAGCTAAAAGCTCTGCTCTCCACCCAGCCGGTGCTTGCTGCTCCAATCAGCAAAGAGCCTCTGTTGCTCTATATCGCAGCCACAGGACAAGTCGTCAGTACTGTGCTTACGGTCGAGCGGGAAGAAGAAGGAAAAGCTCTCAAAGTTCAGCGCCCAGTGTATTATTTGTCTGAAGTCTTGACTCCAAGATATCCTCATTATCAGAAGCTTGTGTATGGAATATACATGACCACAAAGAAGGTTGCTCATTATTTTTCTGATCATTCCATCACAGTCGTCAGCGACGCTCCACTATCAAAGATTTTGCACAACAGAGATGCAACTGGTCGAGTGGCCAAATGGGCGATTGAACTTCTTCCCCTTGATATCAAGTTTGAGGCAAAGAAAGCCATTAAGTCCCAGGCAATAGCAGATTTCCTCGCCGAGTGGATTGAACAGCAGCAGCCGACTGAAGTTCACTCGGAGCATTGGACCATGTTCTTTGATGGCTCTAAGATGTTGAATGGTTCCGGTGCTGGGGTTGTCTTGGTTTCCCCCAGAGGAGATAAGCTCAGATATGTGCTCCAGATTCACTTTGATTCCTCCAACAATGAGGCAGAATATGAGGCCCTCTTATATGGGTTGCGCATGGCCATTTCACTCGGCGTTCGTCGCCTGATGGTCTATGGCGACTCGGATTTAGTGGTCAACCAGGTGATGAAGGAGTGGGACGTGAGAAGCCCAGCCATGACTGGATACTGCAGTGCAGTGAGGAAGCTGGAAAAGAAGTTCGAGGGGTTGGAGCTCCATCATATACCCCGACTGAAAAATCAAGCAGCTGATGATCTAGCAAAGATAGGTTCCAAGAGAGAAGCCATTCCGAGTGGTGTGTTCTTGGAGCATATACACACTCCGTCAGTCAAAGAAGATCCTTTCACCGAAGAAACTCCACAGCCCAAGAGTGCCACAGATCCGACTGAGATTGAAGTCCCAGCGGTGGTCGACTTGATCATGGAGGTCTTGGTGGTCATTCCCGACTGGACAGTTCCATATGTCGCGTATATCCTGAGAAAAGAGCTTCCGGAGGATGAGGAAGAGGCTCGACAGATCGTCCGTCGATCTAAGGCCTTTACCGTAATCAAAGGACAATTATACAGAGAAAGCGCGACTGGAGTTGGTCAGAAGTGCATAACACCAGAAGAAGGTCGACTCATCCTCAATGATATCCACTCGGGAACCTGTGGTCATCATGCGTCCTCTCGGACCATCGTGGCCAAAGCATACCGAGCCGGATTTTACTGGCCAAAGGCGAATGAGATGGCAAAAGAGATAGTGGATAAGTGCGAGGGATGTCAGTTCTACTCGAATATGTCGCACAAGCCTGCATCGGCTCTGAAGACCATCCCACTCATCTGGCCTTTCGCAGTATGGGGATTGGACATGGTCGGTCCTTTGAGAACAGGACGAAGCGGCTTCACGCATGTACTGGTGGCAGTCGACAAGTTCACCAAGTGGATCGAGGCTAAACCAATCAAGAACCTTGACACTGGTACTGCTGTTAGCTTCATCAAGGAACTAATATTCAGATATGGAGTCCCGCACAGCATCATTACGGATAATGGGTCGAACTTTGACTCAGAGGAATTCAGAGATTTCTGTAACTCCCAAGGCACACGGGTCGACTACGCTTCAGTCTCCCATCCGCAGTCGAATGGACAAGCAGAGCGAGCTAATGGACTGATTCTTAAGGGATTGAAGCCCCGACTGATGCGTGATCTCAAACACGCGGCTGGAGCTTGGGTCGACGAACTTCCCTTAGTGCTTTGGGGGCTGCGGACCACACCTAATCGGTCGACCGGAAGAACTCCATTCTTCTTGGTCTACGGAGCTGAAGCAGTCTTGCCGAGTGATCTTCTCCACAATGCTCCTCGAGTTGAAATCTACAACGAAGCAGAGGCTGAACAAGCGCGGCAGGACGCAGTCGACCTTTTAGAGGAAGAAAGGGAGATGGCTCTGATCCGGTCGACCATCTACCAACAAGATTTGCGTCGTTTCCATGCCAGAAATGTGAGAGGTCGAGCCTTCCAGGAAGGAGATTTAGTTCTCCGAGTGGATCAGCACAAACCACACAAGCTTGCTCCTTCTTGGGAAGGTCCCTTCATCGTCACCAAGGTTCTCCACAACGGGGCGTACCGTCTTTACAACGTCGAGCATAATATCGACGAGCCCCGAGCTTGGAACGCGGAACTACTCCGCCCATTTTATACTTAAGTTTTATCACTCGGATGAGTTGCAATAAAGTACTTCTGTAGTTCATGGACCTCAAAATAATAGTGTCATAGTTCCTCCATAATTTCTGTCACTTTTTATTTTTGTCCAATAAAATTCCCCCTCAGTGGGTGACTTAGCCGCGAATCCGTTTCGCCTAAGTTTGTAAAAATCCTACCGAGTGGTGAGCCAGACTCCCACTCGGAGGCTTAGCTGCGAATCCGTTTCGCCTAAGTTATCAAAATCCTACCGAGCAGTAAGCCAGACTTCCACTCGGAGGCTTAGCTGCAGTCCAAGGACTCGCCTAAGTTTGTCAAAATCCTACCGAGTGGAGTGCAAACCTCTCACTCGGGGGCTTAGCTGCAGTCCAAGCACTCGCCTAAGTTATAAAAATCCTACCGAGTAAAGAGCAAACCTCTCACTCGGGGGCTTAGCCGCAGTCCAAGGACTCGCCTAAGTTACAAAAACCCTACCGAGTGAAGAGCAAACCTCTCACTCGGGGGCTTAGCTGAAGTCCAAGCACTCGCCTAAGTTATAAAAATCCTACCGAGTAAAGAGCAAACCTTTCACTCGGGGGCTTAGCTGCAGCCCTGTGCTCGCCTAAGTTTAAAAAATCACGCCGAGTGGCGAGCAATCCTCTCACTCGGGGACTTAGCTGCAGTCCAAGCACTCGCCTAAGTTACAAAAATCCTACCGAGTGGTGAGCCAGACTCCCACTCGGAGGCTTAGCTGCGAATCCGTTTCGCCTAAGTTATCAAAATCCTACCGAGTGGTAAGCCAGACTTTCACTTGGGGGGCTTAGCTGCAGCCCTGTGCTCGCCTAAGTTGTAAAAAATCCTACCGAGTGAAGAGCAAGCCTCTCA
>NC_057800.1:112590825-112597716 GCF_018294505.1 Triticum aestivum
GCCTAAGTTATCAAAATCCTACCGAGTGGTAAGCCAGACTTTCACTCGGGGGCTTAGCTGCAGCCCTGTGCTCGCCTAAGTTGTAAAAAATCCTACCGAGTGAAGAGCAAGCCTCTCACTCGGGGGCTTAGCTGCAGTCCAAGCACTCGCCTAAGTTACAAAAATCCTACCGAGTGAAGAGCAACCCTCTCACTCGGAGGCTTAGCTGCAGTCCAAGCACTCGCCTAAGTTATAAAAATCCTACCGAGTGAAGAGCAAACCTCTCACTCGGAGGCTTAGCTGCAGCCCAGTGCTAGCTTAAGTTATAAAAATCCTACCGAGTGAAGAGCAAACCTCTCACTCGGAGGCTTAGCTGCAGCCCAGTGCTAGCCTAAGTTATCAAAATCCTACCGAGTGAAGAGTAAACCCCTCACTCGGGGGCTTAGCTGCAGCCCAGTGCTCGCCTAAGTTATAGAAATCCTACCGAATGGTAAGCCGGGCTTCCACTCGGAGGCTTAGCCGCAGCCCAGTGCTCGCCTAAGTGGACTAAAGAATAAGTCGATTGCAGTAAAGGCGCCCTGCTTTGAACCTGCAAAAGACATTTCGAGCCAAAAGCAATCGTATTCAAGCACCAAATTCAAGTTTGAATCGATATCTAAAGGAACCGAAAGTGCTCAGGCGTTAAGCCTGTTAAGGTTTATCGGTTACAATTCCACTCGGCATACCGAGGCAAATTTAAAGCGTCGAGCCAGAAGAAGTTTTTTACCCCTCCTGTGGAGGGCTGGAAGGTGCAACGAACTCATCAAGGTCAATTCCGTCGGCGATCCGAGTGGCAGCCGCAAGGAAAGTTTCCATAAAGGACCTGAAGTCGTGTTTCTTGGTGTTGGCCACCCGAAGGGCCGCCAGCTTCTCTTCTCGTGCATCTTTACAGTGGACTCGGGCCAGACACAGAGCAACATCTGCACCACACCGAGCTGAGGACTTCTTCCATTCCTGCACTCGACCAGGGATCGTGTTCAAGCGGGCCATCAGCGACTCAAGGTCATTCTGAAGTGTCTCCCCAGGCCAGAGCGTCGAGTCGATGCGAGATGTGGCGGCCTTCAGCCTTGTGAGATAGTCCACGACAGCTGCAACACGAGACTCCAGTCGGAAAACATCCATGGCAACTTCGTCGTTCACAGGAGAATTGACGGGGTCGAGGTTTGGCTCCAGCCGGCTAGTTTCTTCTTCAAAGTTTTGGCAAAATTCTGCAAGGATGATCACTGAGTCAAGGGGATGGTCGAATGGAAAAACCACGATTGGAAATGTTTGCCGAGCATACAGGTTTACCTTCAAGCATAAGAAACAGCTTCTTGGCAAGACCACTCAGGAAGGCCTCCAGATCATTTTTCTTCCCAGTCAACTTACTGACTTGGTCGGTCAGGGCAGCTTTATCCGTTTTTAGTCGACTGACCTCCTTGTTGGCGATCCCAAGAGCAGCTTTCAGATTGGTATTGTCTTGTTCAAGCTTGGTGACTGAAGCTAACTTCTCGTCAGCAAGCTTGATCTTCTCAGCTAGTTCGAGGTCTTTCTTCTGTTGGGCCTCCCTTACCTTACCTGCAAGTTACAGCAAAATCAGATTTTGAAACAAGCAAGGGGAAAAGCAGTCGTCAGGGTCTCACCAAACATACCTTCGGTCTCCTCCTTTGCCTTCGTCAGCTTCTCCTGAACCAGCTTCAAGCTCAGCTCGAGTTGAGTGTGCTTGTTTTCCAGCTCAGAGTAGCGAGCCACAAGATCACAGGAGTTCTGCAAAGAACCAATCGACTAAATGTCAAATATAATTCACTTCCGAGTGAAAAAGGAAAAATCACACGTTTCTAAGACTACAGCCGAATACAAGCATTCGACCGTAGTCTCGGGGACTACACCCAGTGGGTGCACTCAGCGTGCCCCCACTAATCCTGTTGAAGATAAAGTCGACCAGTCGACCTCAAAAAAAAAGAGATGTATTCTTTAAGACTGTAATCAACTGCAAGCAGTCGACCACAGTCTCGGGGACTACACCCAGTGGGTGCACTCAGCGTGCCCCCACCGGTTTGTGAAATCCAGTCGACATAGTCGACTGACAGAAAGATTGACATCATAAAGCCTAAGGCCGACTGCCAGCAGTCGACCTTAGCCTTGGGGACTACACCCAGCGGGTGCACTCAGCGTGCCCCCGCTAACACGGAGTTTAATCGACACACCCAGTGGGTGACTACTATAAATTCCGGAAAGGAAAAGTTTTTGGTAGCATATCCAACAGAACAAACGGTGGTCGACTGACCTGGACATTGCTTTGGAGGGCAGAACTGGCATCATAAGCTGCCTGGCTCGCATCCCGGATGGTCTTCAACTGCTCCATCATGATTCCCGCTTGGCGTATCGCCTCCTTCGCCGCGCCAGCTTGGTCCTCTGGGACGTGGTGCGTCGTGAAGAGGGAGGGCTGCTGAGCACTCGTCAATGGATCTGCGAAGGACACCGTGTGTCGAGTGGTGTTCTCTTCTTCCGCAATCAGAATCTCAGGCGCCGTCACATCCTGGGGCACCTTGCTGGCGGACGCTTTCCTACTCCTTCTGCGCTTCAGCGGTTCCTCATCCTCATCATCATCAGGGAGATTGATAACAGCATTGGGTGGAGCTACGGAGAAGAATCAGGATCAGAGATCGTGAGTCAGTCGACTAAAAACGGCGTTAAGAATATAGTACCTGGTTTCGAAGTTGCTGCGTCCTCCATCTCATGGTCATCAGCCCGGGCTGAGGTCTCAGAAGTAGCAGCACTGCAACTCCAAAGAATCAGTCGACTAACTTCAGCGTCAACCAGAGACAAAGTTCACACAAAATAAGAAGACTTAAGCAGCACGATTACCCTGATATGGTGGGGATGGACACCTTCATCTTCGGCAGGAGCTTGATCGGCTTCGACGGGGCCGCCCTGGGCTGCTTCGGCGCCTTTTCAGTCGGCACTGGAGAGGTGGTCCGAGGGCATTTGGTCGACTGAGCAGCGGTCGCAACCCCCTTACCACGTTCAGTCGAAGGGTCGTGGACAAGCTTCGACCGCCTTTCTGAGCGCGGTGGTATGATCTCCTCCTCCTCTTCTTCCTCGTCTTCAACGTCATCTTCATCACTGTCATCATCATCATCGTCATCATCATCCTCAGCAACGTCCGAGTCCCATTCCTCCTCTTCCTGGCTCTCGCCCCCACTCGCCTCACCCTCCTCAGTCGGAGCTTGTGCCCCATTGGGCATCGAGTACAGCTCGGTGAGGGCCTAGCAGATATCAAGACGAGGATCAATCGACCAGTCGGCAGGATAAACAGAAATGAATGTGACAAGAACACAGTGGAGAGCAGAGCAAGCGTACCTTGTTTGGATCGCTGTTGTGATCGAGTGGAGGAATCCTTCTGGCTCCGCGTGGGTTATCCTTGTTTCCGGTAACGGCTACCATCCATCTTTCCAGAGTGACATCGTCGACTGCTTCTGGATGGACTCGAGTCTCGTCTTCAGTCCCACAGTACAACCACATGCAGTGGCTCCGGAACTGAAGGGGCTGGACGCGACGCCTAAGGAAGACCTCCAGGAGATCCATGCCCGTCACTCCCTCCCGAACCAACTGCACCACGCGCTCCATCAATATCTTCACGTCAGCTTTCTCCTCCGGAATCAACTTCAGAGAGGAGGGCTTGTTCACTCGGTCCATGGTAAACTGAGGGAGTCCACTCGACTGCCCCGGCGTCGACTGGTCCTGGCAGTAGAACCAGGTCGACTGCCAGCCTCTGACTGACTCGGGAAAGGTCATGGGCGGGAAGGTGCTCTTATTCCTCACCTGGATCCCCAGACCCCCACACATTTGGACGACTCGGGTTCTTTCATCGCCTGGGCTCGCCTTCTTCACGGTCTGAGAGCGACACATGAATATATGCTTGAACAAACCCCAATGCGGTCGACAGCCCAGGAAACCCTCACACATGGACACGAACGCGGCAAGATAGGCGATAGAATTTGGGGTAAAGTGGTGGAGCTGCGCTCCAAAGAAGTTCAAGAAGCCACGGAAGAAAATACTCGGCGGCAAAGAAAATCCACGATCAACATGGGTGGCCAAGAGCACACACTCACCCTCTTCTGGCTGGGGCTGCCACTCCTTCCCCAGAAGCCTCGCAGCTCCATGAGGGATCAAGCCCTCGTTGGCCATGTCGAGGAGATCTTTTTCTGTGATGGTCGACTGGGTCCAGTCTCCTTGGACCCAGCCCTTCGGCAGGCGGGATCTGGACAAAGACCCGCCGCGGCTGGTAGATCTCCCCTTCGCCTTCTCCGATGCCGACGCCTTCTTCGCACGTTCCAGCGCCGCCGTCTTCTCCTTGGCCATGGTTGCCAGCGAGATGCGCGAGGGGAAGTTGTGCGGGGGCGAGAGCGAGCGCGCTGGACGGAGACGAAGGGAGCATAGAGAGAGAGAATGCTGAGGCACAGTACAAAAATCCTCGCCCGGCGCATTTATAAGGTCCCTTCCGAGTGGATGACAGGTGGGCCCGGTTGATCTAATCATATCCAGGAACAGTTATGCAGACGGGATACGTGGCGAAGAAAGCGGCGCGGAGATCGAGGCGTCTATGTACCGTCCCATCCGAACGCCGCGGTCCGCTCCGCTTCGCGCGCGTCCCCAAATTTCGCATCCCGCGGAATCCGCGAACAGCAGATCAGTCTGTCAGACGCGGGGTTTCCCGCGATCCGTCGCTCGGAGATCGCCGAAGCCCGAAAGATCACTCGACGAAAGAAGAGAATGGATCGAGTCGACTGAAGGTAAGTTGCTCACTATCGGCGAAGAGATTCTTTGGTCCAGAACAACGCACGACCAGAGTGCAAAGGTTAATCGGAAACAACATCAACTCCTTCCTCACTCGAAGCCTCAATCCATTCGGGGGCTAATGATGGGGTCATGTACCTAGGGTAGGGTCATGGACCTGATCTAAGTACCTTACCCAAGGACACCCTTAGAAGAGGTCGCCTTCCAGTCGACCAACGAGGGACTCACTCGACTGACTTGAAGGACTCGACCATGAAGACTCACTCGACCACCAGAAGGTCAAGAGGCACTCTGCACTGCAACGGCCTGTAATTAAGTAGACTTTATGGTTGTAAAGACACTTTATGTGGGGCGTTATCAGTAATGCCCCGGACTTAACTCACCTTAAACCCTCTCCTACGTGGGCTGACTGGGGTCCTGGCGCACTCTATATAAGCCGCCCCCCTCCACAGGTAGAGGGGTTCGGCACCTTGTAACTCATATACTCATAATCCACTCGACCGCCTCCGGGCTCCGAGACGTAGGGCTATTACTTCCTCTGAGAAGGGCCTGAACTCGTACATCCCTTGTGTTTACAACCTCTCCATAGCTAGGACCTTGCCTCTCCATACCTACCCCCACTCTACTGTCAGGCTTAGAACCACGACATCGCTTGACCAAGCTGAAGTAGCTTCTCGGAACAGGTCCGACTGGCCATAGCTGGACTATAATGTCCTTCATGGCCAAACCAGACATCCTGTGTAGCTCCGCCAACTGCATCATCTGGTTGTTCAGCAATGCTGGCCTTTCTGGTGCCAAGTATTGAGACCAGAAGAGCTTCTCCGTGGTGTTTCCCTCTTGGGACCGGAAGAATTGCGCGACGTCGGCCGCACTCCCTGGAAGATCCACAAAGGCGTCTGGAGAACTCCATAGTCGATTAAGCAAGGCATATCTCTGACCGCCAAATATACTCTGTAAAAGAAAGGGCTTAGCCGCTATCTGTCCGGCTTGCTTGATCTAATCGCAAGCTGCCCGGGACTTGGTCTGTGCCTCCTTTGCCTCTTGAAGGGCCTTGGTGAGTTCGGTCGCCTGGGCCTTATTACTCTCCTCCAAGGCCTCACACTTGTTGGCGGCATCCTAGAGCGCCTGCTCCATGATGACCCACAAGTATAGGGGATCAATTTTAGCTCTTTGCGATAAGTAAGAGTGTCGGACCCAACGAGCAGCAGAAGGAAATGACAAGTAGTTTCCGGTAAGATATTGTCTGCAAATGCTGAAATTGTAAGTAGCGGAGTAGTTTGATAGTAAGATAATTTGTAACGAGCAAGTAACGATAACAGTAATAAAAGTGCAGCAAGGTAGCCCAATCCTTATGAGGCAAAGGACATGCCAAAACGGTCTCTGATGATAAGCAAAGCATTCTTGAGTGTACACGGGAATTTCGTCTAGTCACTTTCATCATGTTGGTTCGATTTGTGTTCGCTACTTCGATAATTTGTTATGTGGGTGGACCGGTGCTTAGGTGTTGTTATTACTTGAAAAAACCTCCTACTTATTATTAACCCTCCCACAAGCATCCGCAAATACAAGAAAAGTATTAAGAATAAATTTTAACCATAGCATTAAACTTTTGGATCCAATCGGTCCCTTATGGAATAGCGCATAAACTGGGGTTTAAGCTGCTGTCACTCTCGCAACCCACCATCTAATTGCTACTCCACAATGCATTCCCTTAGGCCCAAATATGGTGAAGTGTCATGTAGTCGATGTTCACATAACACCACTAAGGGAATAACAACATACATACTATCAAAATATCGAACATATATCAAGTTCACATGATTACTTACAACATGATTTCTCCCATGACCTCAAGAACAAAGGTAACTACTCACAAATAATAATCATGCTCAAGATCAGAGGGGTATTAAATATCATAATGGATCTGAACATATAATCTTCCACCAAATAAACAATATAGTAATCAACTACAAGATGTAATCAACACTACTAGTCACCCACAAGCACCAATCTATAGTTCCGGTAACAAGATTGAACATAAGAGATGAACTAGGGTTTGAGATGAGATGGTGTTGTTGAATATGTTGATGGAGA
>NC_057800.1:112960360-112978210 GCF_018294505.1 Triticum aestivum
GGGGAAGAGGACGAAGGCAGACGACGGCGCGGGGAGACCGGGCCGAGAGGGCCCGCGGCGGGCTCGCCGGGCCGCGCGGTGGGAGGTGGCCGGCGCTGCCACGTGGCGGCTCTCGGTTGGGCGGCGGTGGCGGCGGACATTGTCCGGCGCCGACGGACACGTCCGGCGCGCGGAGAGGAGCGGGGCTCGGGTTAGGGATCCGGAATTTCGGGGGAGTGCACCTATTTATAGATAGAGGGAGCTAGGAGAGTCCAAATGAGGTACGGTTTTCGGCCACGGGATCATGATCGAACGCTCTAGATGATGGAGAGGGTTTTGCTGGGTTTAGGGCCAAAATGGAGGGGTGTTGGGCTGCAACACACACGAGGCCTTTTTGGTTCCTCGGATAACCGTTGGAGCATCAAACGAAGTCCAAATGGTACGAAACTTGACAGGCGGTCTACTGGTAGTAAACCAAGGCCGCATGACAAGTATCGGTCCAATCTGGAAATGTTTAATCCCACAGACAAAAGAAAGGTAGAAATGACCACCGGAGGAGAACGGAGCGCCGGAATGCAAAACGGACAACGGGGAAAATGCTCGGATGCATGAGACAAACACGTATGCAAATGCAATGCACATGATGACATGATATGAGATGCATGACAATAACAACAAAAACAACAACAACACACGGAGACAAAAAAACCCGAACCTGAGAAAATAAAATAACTTAACGCCGGAAACGGCAAGAGTTGGATTACATATTAGGTAAATCATATCCGGGGTGTTACAACACTCCACCACTACGAAAGGATCTCGTCCCGAGATCTAGGACTGAAAGAACGCCAGGTATTCAGAACGGAGGTGATCCTCACGTTCCCAGGTGGCTTCACGGTCGGAATGGTGTGACCACTTGACTTTGAGGAATTTGATTGACTTGTTGCGAGTCTTGCGTTCACTCTCTTCAAGAATAGCAACGGGGTGCTCATGATAAGAGAGATCTTCTTGGAGCTCAATGTCTTCGAAGTTGACGGTGCAGTCAGGAGTCTTGAAGCACTTGCGGAGCTGAGAGACATGGAACACATTATGCACATTTGCAAAGTTTGAAGGAAGCTCGAGTTGATAGGCGAGATCGCCTCTCTTGTTGACGATCTTGAAAGGTCCCACGTATCTAGGGCAAGGTTCCCTTTGATACCGAAGCGACGAGTACCTTTCATAGGAGAGACGCGGAGGTAAACATGATCTCCGATCTCGAAAGCTAAATCACGGTGCTTACTATCATAGTAGCTCTTCTGGTGGGATTGGGCTGCTTTGAGGTTATCTCGAATGAATTTGCACATTTCCTCTGCCTCTGTGACTAAGTCATTTCCCAAAAGTTGACGTTCGCCGGTTTCGGACCAGTTGAGAGGGGTACGACACTTCCTGCCATACAGAATTTCGAATGGGGCCTTGCCCGAACTTGCTTGAAAACTGTTGTTGTAGGAGAATTCAGCATATGGAAGACAATCCTCCCACTTCATGCCGAAGGAGATCACACAAGCCCTGAGCATATCTTCAAGAATCTGATTGACACGCTCGACTTGACCGCTAGTTTGAGGATGGAAAGTTGTGCCGAAGCGGATGTTGGTGCCCATAGCCTTCTGAAAAGAATCCCAAAACTTGGAGGTAAAGATGCTGCCACGGTCTGAAGAGATCACTTGTGGAATACCGTGCAGAGAGACAATCCAAGAGGTATAGAGCTCTGCCAATTGAGCTGCAGTGATAGACTCTTTGATAGGCAGAAAGTGAGCCACTTTAGTGAGTTTGTCGATGACAACGAATATAGCATCATTGCCACGCTTGGACTTTGGGAACCCAGTCACGAAGTCCATCTCAATGTGGTCAAACTTCCATTCTGGAATGGCAAGAGGTTGGAGGAGACCCGCTGGCCTTTGGTGTTCTGCCTTCACTCTTCTGCAGACATCACACTCATTCACGAACTGAACAATCTCGCGCTTCATTCGAGTCCACCAATAAGCCTGCTTGAGGTCCTGATACATCTTCGTGCTCCCAGGGTGGATGGAGAGGAGTGAATTGTGAGCCTCATTCATGATAAGCTTACGAAGATCACCTTTGGGCACAACAATACGATCCTCGAAGAAGAGAGTGTCCTTGTCATCAAGGCGGTAGCACTTGTACTTGGGTTGACTCTTGGCAATCCCAATCTTCACCTTCTTCACCATAGCATCAAGAAGCTGAGCTTGGCGAATCTGGTCTTCAAAGGTAGGAGAGACTTGGAGGTTAGCGAGGAAACCTTGAGGAACAACTTGTAGATTGAGTTTGCGGAAAGCATCACAAAGCTCGGGTTGATATGGCTTGAGAATCAGACTGTTGCAGTAAGCCTTCCTGCTCAATGCATCAGCAATCACATTGGCCTTGCCTGGAGTATACTCGATACTCGGATTATACTCTTGAATCATTTCGACCCATCGAGTTTGCCTGAGGTTGAGATTTGGCTGAGTGAAGATGTACTTGAGACTCTTGTGGTCAGTGAAAATGTCCACTTTTCTACCCAATAAGAGATGTCTCCAAGTCAAAAGAGCATGCACAACTGCTGCCAACTCGAGGTCATGAGTGGGGTAGTTCTTCTCATTGGGCTTCAACTGGCGAGAGGTATAAGCCACAACTTTCTTCTCTTGCATCAACACTGCACCGAGACCTTGGAGAGAGGCATCGCAGAAGACCTCGAACGGTTTGGATTCATCAGGAGGAGTCAGAACTGGAGTAGTGACCAATTTCTCTTTCAAAGTGTTGAAAGCAATGTCTCATTCCGGAGACCAAACGTACTTGACGTGCTTCTGGAGAAGATTTGAGAGAGGCTTCGCGATCTTTGAAAAGTTCTCAACGAACCTTCGACAGTAGCTTGCGAGACCGAGGAAGCTATGGAGTTGCTTCACATTCTGAGGTGGTTCCCAATTCACAATTGCAGACACCTTCTCAGGATTCACCGCGATTCCCTTGGCAGAGATGATATGACCAAGATAAAGAACCTCATCGAGCCAAAATTCGCACTTGGAGAACTTGGCGTAGAACTGGTGTTCCCTGAGCTTATCGAGTACCAAACACAAATGCTTGGCATGATCTTCCTTGTTCTTCGAAAAGACCAGAGTGTCATCGAGATAGACCAAAACAAAGTCATTGGTGTAGGCGTTGAAGATGAAGTTCATCATGCGAGAGAATGTCGGAGGAGCGTTGACGAGGCCAAAAGACATGACAGTGTATTCATATGAACCATAGCTTGTCCTGAAAGCCGTCTTGGGAATATCTTGCTCGCGGATTCGAATCTGACGATAACGCATGCGGAGATCAAGCTTGGAGAATACTTGGGCACCTTTGAGTTGTTTGAACAGCTCGTTGATGTTGGGAAGTGGGTATTTGTTCTTGATAGTCTTCTTGTTCAATGGACGGTAATCAACACAAAGTCGGTCCATTCCATCCTTCTTCACAAAAAGAACACCACAACCCCATGGAGAAGAACTAGGTCGGATGAGACCCATTCGATCTTGAATATCGAGTTGCTTCTTCAACTCCTTCAACTCTTCGGGTCCGAGCTTGTAAGGACGCTTGCACACTGGTTCCGCGCCAGGCTCAAGATCGATGACGAATTCAACTGGCCGGTGCGGAGGCATTCCTGGAAGCTCTTTTGGAAAGACATCTTGATATTCGCAAACAACTGGGATTTGTGAGATGGCATCCAGTTCACCCTTCTCGTTGAGAGAAAACAGACGGATGGTATCATCACGAGCGGCAAAGACAATTACATCCTCAGACGAATGAGTCAATTGAATCTACCTGGCTGCACAATCAAGCCGAGCCTTGTGCTTAGAAAGCCAATCCATTCTGAGAATAAAATCAATATCCGAGTCACCAAGAACCGCTGGAGAAGATAGAAATTTGTAGTCACCCAAAGTGATAGTAACATCCGGAGCAAAGGAGTTAGCATGCATGTGCCTACCGGGAGAGACAACTGCTAACGGACTAGGCAAAACTTGCAAAGACAAACCATGCTTAGATGTAAACGGTCTCGAGATGAAACAATGCGATGCACCGGTGTCAAAAAGAACTTTAGCTGGAATATCGTTAACAGGAAGGTTACCCATGATGACATCTGACGAGTCCTCTGCCTGAGCTGCGTTCATCAAGTTGACCTTGGCGTGCTTGGGGTTATGCTTGACCACATCTTTACTTGCCTATCTCACAGGAGGAGGAGGAGGGAGGCGCCTCTGATTGAAGCATTTGTTGGCATAGTGACCCTTCTGTTGGCACTTGTTGCACATGACCTCTGAAAGCGGACGGTGATACGGAGCACTCGATCTTGGAGCTTGAGACGAAGTCTTGTTTTGAAAGCCAGGGTTGGGTGGGTGGGAAGATCCACTGCCACCTTTGCTCTTCTGATACGGCTGACGGAACGGAGGAGGATGAAGCCAATACTTCTGCTGCTTGGCCACTTGAGTAGAGGAAGAAGGAGTAGCATCTCTGACTCGCTTCTTGGAAGCATCACACTTCAGTTGACCAGCCTCTTGCTTCAATGCCATGTTGTAGAACTCATCGTACCTCAAGGGCTCAAAGAGAACAAGAGCTAGTTGGATTTCTTCTCTGAGACCACCCCTGAACTGGTATATCATGCTCTTCTCGTCAGGGACGTCCTGCTTAGCAAAGCGGGCGAGCTTCTGAAACAACTTGTTGTAGTCATAGACAGACAAAGAGCCTTGCTTCAGGTTGCGGAATTCCTCACCCTTGCTTTCAACCACGCTCTGAGGAATATGATGAGCTTTGAAGTCTTGATGGAATTCATCCCAGGTAATCACACGGCCACCTCTGGAATCCTTGTACTGCTGGAACCATTATGCAGCTTGGTCTTTGAGTTGGAAGGAAGCGAACTTGACAAAGTCCTCAGGCCTGACGTTACTGCACTCGAAATGCTTGCACAAGTCCACTAGCCAATTGTCAGCATCAGTTGCCTCAACACAATTGCTGAATGTCTTTGGATGATTAGCAAGGAACTGGTTGAGTGTAGCAAAGTGATTCTGATTGTTGCCTTGGTTGCCTTGGTTCGCTTGGTTGCGCTCTTGAAGAATTTGCATGATCAACTACGTGTTTGCATTGGTAGCAGCCATCACAGCTTGCCATGCCTCCGGAGGAGGGGGAGGTGGTGGCGGATCCTGATTCTGATTCTGATTGCTGCTCTTAGCGGGAGCCATCCTGAAGAGGGTGATATCCGTTAGCACATTGACAGATAAAATTGAAGCTGAATCAAGCGGGATGAAATTGCAACATATAGTCTTCACATCCGAACATAAGAACGAATGCATTCCACTTGGAATGGTCACATATCCATAAATTGAGAAGCCACTTAAAATTTAGGTAGAGGAATAAAACAACAAGGTACGGATCAAGAACGAATACTCGGTAAGAAATCCCAATCTCGAACCAAATATCCGTGGAAGAAGAACTAGAGCTACAAGAATTCCCACCTATGAAACTCCCGAACCTTTCCGGTTATGCAATCAGGTGTTGGGGATACAGGGGAAGCATAATATCTCACCCAAATCTAGCAAATCCTACATCCAGCTATATCCATCCTTCAACACATGACCAAGAAAAACTTCGGAAACCATATACCTCAACCTTCGAAAAGCATCCATTATACAAGTTATGGAAATACTCCCGAACTCCTGCCCTAGTACTGGGTGGCGTTGAGGTTATCTCACCAACAACTGCATAAAAGAGATTTTCGATGTCGGCGTACTAAACTCAGGTATTCCAGAACTGCAACGATGAAATTGTGACGACAACACCTCGGAGCTCAACTCCCCGGGACACCGCCACAACCCCTAAAGACAGGAGGCACCAAGAACAATGTTCTCGTCACAAATCCATCGGAACGATTCCAAGATACCTGCGTGATCCTAAATTTTTTTGGGTGAAAATTGAGAAGAGAAGAGTCAAAACTCTACGCCAGGATGCCTCACCAGAGCGATGAAGGGACTGGGGAGTAAAAAGAATTCCTAAACTCTTCGATATATAATTCCTAAATGGCTCAAAACATTTTTCTAGACTCAACAACGGCTGCTAAAAATGATCAAGCAGTGGGGGCTCCTAAGGTCGGGGAAGGCTCTGATTACCAACTTGTAACGCCCTCGATGCAGCTATATCTCCTACGTGTCGAAGCACGACTTAGAGGCATAACCGCATTGAAAGCAATGTCGCAAGTTAGGCAATCTTCACAACATCCCATGTAATATAAATAATAAAGGGGGAAGGTGTTAGGGAACGTAGTAATTTCAAAAAATTTCCTATGCACACGCAAGATCATGGTGATGATATAGCAACGAGGGGAGAGTGTTGTCTACGTACCCTCGTAGACCGAAGCGGAAGCATTGACGCAACGTAGAGGAAGTAGTCGTACGTCCTCCGGTTCAACCGATCCAAGTACCGTTACTCCGGCACCTCCGAGTTCTTGACACGTGTACAGCTCGATGACGCACCCTCGATCTCCGATCTAGCAGAGGCGCCGAGGGGGAGTTCCGTCAGCACGACGGCGTGGTGACGATCTTGATGTTCTCCTGTTGCAGGGCTTCGCCTAAGCACTGCTACAATATGACCGAGGTGTAATATCGTGGAGGGGGGCACCGCACACGGCTAAGGAACGATCAATGATCAACTTGTGTGTCCTAGGGTGCCCCCTTACCCCCGTATATAAAGGAGGGAGGGAGGAGGTGGCCGGCCCTAAGGTGGGCGCGCCATGAGGAGGGGGAAACCTACTCCAAGTAGGTTTCCCTCTCTTTTCCTTATCTTATTTGGAGGGGAAAGGAAAGAGTACTAGTATTAGGAAGTAGTACTAGTAGTAGTAATAGGAAGAGGGGGAAGGAGAAAGGAAAGGGGGGGCCGGCCCCCTCCCCAATTCGGATTGGGCTTGGGGGGGGGCGCTCCCTTCCCTTGCTCCTTCTCTCTTCATCCTACATGGGCCCAATAAGGCCCATATACCTCCCGGGGGGTTCCGGTAACCTTCCGGGGCTCCAAACTTCTCCGGAACCTTTCCGGTGTCCAAATATATCCGTCCAATATATCAATCTTTATGTCTCGACCATTTTGAGACTCCTCGTCATGTCCGTAATCATATCTGGGACTCCGAACAACCTTCGGTACATCAAAATACATAAACTCATAATATAACTGTCATCGAAACATTAAGCGTGCGGACCCTACGGTTCGAGAACAATGTAGACATGACTGAGACACATCTCTGGTCAATAACCAATAGCGGGACCTGGATGCCCATATTGGTTCCTACATATTCTACGAAGATCTTTATCGGTCAAACCGCATAACAACATACGTTGTTCCCTTTGTCATCGGTATGTTACTTGTCCGAGATTCGATCGTCGGTATCCAATACCTAGTTCAATCTCGTTATCGACAAGTCTCTTTACTCGTTCTGTAATACTTCATCTTATAACTAAGTCATTAGTTACATGCTTGCAAGGCTTAGGTGAGGAGCATTGCCGAGAGGGCCCAGAGATACCTCTCCGACAATCGGAGTGACAAAACCTAATCTCGAATTATGCTAACTCAACATGTACCTTCGGAGACACCTGTAGTACTCCTTTATAATCACCCAGTTACGTTGTGACGTTTGGTAGTACCCAAAGTGTTCCTCCGGTAAACGGGAGTTACACAATTCTCATAGTTACATGAACATGTATAAGTCATGAAGGAAGCAATAGCAGAATACTAAACGATCAAGTGCTAAGCTAACGAGATGGGTCATGTCAATCACCTCATTCTCCTAATGATGTGATCCCATTAATCAAATGACAACACATGTCAATGGTTAGGAAACATAACCATCTTTGATTAATGAGCTAGTCAAGTAGAGGCATACTAGTGACTATATGTTTGTCTATGTATTCACACATGTATCATGTTTCCGGTTAATACAATTCTAGCATGAATAATAAACATTTATCATGATATGAGGAAATAAATAATAACTTTATTATTGCCTCTAGGGCATATTTCCCTCAGTCTCCCACTTGCACTAGAGTCAATAATCTAGATTACATAGTAATGATTCTAACACCCATGGAGTCTTGGTGTTGATCATGTTTCGCTCGTGAGAGAGGCTTAGTCAACGGGTCTGCAACATTCAGATCCGTATGTATCTTGCAAATCTCTATGTCTCCCACTTGGACTTGGTCCCGAATGGAATTGAAGCGTCTCTTGATGTGCTTGGTCCTCTTGTGAAATCTGGATTCCTTTGCCAAGGCAATTGCACCAGTATTGTCACAGAAGATCTTCATTGGTCCCGATGCACTAGGTATGACACCTAGATCGGAAATGAACTCCTTCATCCAGACTCCTTCATTTGCTGCTTCAGAAGCAGCTATGTACTCCGCTTCACATGTAGATCCTGCCACGACGCTTTGTTTAGAACTGCACCAACTTACAGCTCCATCGTTTAATAAAGACACGTATCCGGTCTGCGATTTAGAATCGTCCGGATCAGTGTCAAAGCTTGCATCGACGTAACCATTTACGACTAGCTCTTTGTCACCTCCATATACGAGAAACATATCCTTAGTCCTTTTCAGGTATTTCAGGATGTTCTTGACCGCTGTCCGGTGATCCACTCCTGGATTACTTTGGTACCTACCTGCCAAGCTTATTGCTAAGCATACGTCAGGTCTGGTACACAGCATTGCATACATGATAGAGCCTATGGCTGAAGCATAGGGAACATCTTTCATTTTCTCTCTATCTTCTGCTGTGGTCAGGCATTGAGTTTGACTCAACTTCACACCTTGTAGCACAGGCAAGAATCCTTTCTTTGCCTGATCCATTTTGAACTTTTTCAAAATTTTGTCAAGGTATGTACTTTGTGAAAGTCCTATTAAGCGTCTTGATCTATCTCTATAGATCTTGATGCCCAATATGTAAGCAGCTTCACCGAGGTCTTTCATAGAAAAACTTTTATTCAAGTATCCCTTTATGCTATCCAGAAATTCTATATCATTTCCAATTAATAATATGTCATCAACATATAAAACTAGAAATGCTACAGAGCTCCCACTCACTTTCTTGTAAATACAGGCTTCTCCAAAAGTCTGTATAAAGCCATATGCTTTGATCACACTATCAAAACGTTTATTCCAACTCCGAGATGCTTGCACCAGTCCATAAATGGAACGTTGGAGCTTGCACACTTTGTCAGCACCTTTTGGATCAACAAAACCTTCAGGTTGCATCATATACAACTCTTCTTCTAGAAATCCATTCAAGAATGCAGTCTTGACATCCATTTGCCAAATTTCATAATCATGAAATGCAGCAATAGCCAACATGATTCGGACAGACTTAAGCATTGCTATGGGTGAAAAAGTCTCATCGTAGTCAACCCCTTGAACTTGTCGAAAACCTTTTGCAACAAGTCGAGCTTTGTAGACAGTAACATTACCATCAGCGTCAGTATTCTTCTTAAAGATCCATTTATTCTCAATGGCTTGCCGATCATCGGGCAAGTCAACCAAAGTCCATACTTTGTTTTCATACATGGATCCTATCTCAGATTTCATGGCCTCTAGCCATTTTGCGGAATCTGGGCTCATCATCGCTTCCTCATAGTTCGTAGGTTCATCATGGTCTAGTAACATGACTTTTAGAATAGGATTTCCGTACCACTCTGGTGCGGATCTTACTCTGGTAGACCTACGAGGTTCAGTAGAAACTTGATCTGAAGTTTCATGATCAATATCATTAGCTTCCTCACTAATTGGTGTAGTTGTCACAGGAACCGGTTCTTGTGATGAACTACTTTCTAATAAGGGAGTAGATACAGTTATCTCATCAAGTTCTACTTTCCTCCCACTCACTTCTTTCGAGAGAAACTCCTTCTCTAGAAAGGATCCGATTTTAGCAACGAAAATCTTGCCTTCAGATCTGTGATAGAAGGTGTACCCAATTGTCTCCTTTGGGTATCCTATGAAGACACATTTCTCCGATTTGGGTTCGAGCTTATCTGGTTGAAGTTTCTTCACATAAGCATCGCAGCCCCAAACTTTGAGAAACGACAACTTTGGTTTCTTGCCAAACCACAGTTCATAAGGCGTCGTCTCTACAGATTTTGATGGTGCCCTATTTAACGTGAATGCGGCCGTCTCTAAAGCATAACCCCAAAACGATAGCGGTAAATCGGTAAGAGACATCATAGATCGCACCATATCAAGTAAAGTACGATTACGACGTTCGGACACACCATTTCGCTGTGGTGTTCCAGGTGGCGTGAGTTGCGAAACTATTCCACATTGTTTCAAATGTAAACCAAACTCGTAACTCAAATATTCTAATCCACGATCAGATCGTAGAAACTTTATTTTCTTGTTACGATG
This sequence comes from Triticum aestivum, assembly GCF_018294505.1. Taxonomy (NCBI): domain Eukaryota; kingdom Viridiplantae; phylum Streptophyta; class Magnoliopsida; order Poales; family Poaceae; genus Triticum; species Triticum aestivum. Next base: position 112,970,770 of record NC_057800.1, read on the forward strand.
ATTTTCTACTTCACTCTGAAATTCTTTGAACTTTTCAAATGTTTCAGACTTGTGCTTCATCAAGTAGATATACCCATATCTGCTCAAATCATCTGTGAAGGTGAGGAAATAACGATATCCGCCACGAGCCTCAACATTCATCGGACCACATACATCTGTATGTATGATTTCCAACAAATCTGTTGCTCTCTCCATAGATCCGGAGAACGGTGTTTTTGGTCATCTTGCCCATGAGGCACGGTTCGCAAGTACCAAGTGATTCATAATCAAGTGATTCCAGAAGTCCATCAGTATGGAGTTTCTTCATGCGTTTTACACCGATATGACCTAAACGGCAGTGCCACAAATATGTTGCACTATCATTATAAATTCTGCATCTTTTGGCTTCAACATTATGAATATGTGTATCACTACTATCGAGATTTAATAAAAATAGACCACTCTTCAAGGGTGCATGACCATAAAAGATATTACTCATATAAATAGAACAACCATTATTCTCTGATTTAAATGAATAACCGTCTCGCATCAAACAAGATCCAGATATAATGTTCATGCTCAACGCAGGCACCAAATAACAATTATTCAGGTCTAAAACTAATCCCGATGGTAGATGTAGAGGTAGCGTGCCGACCGCGATCACATCGACTTTGGAACCATTTCCCACGCGCATCGTCACCTCGTCCTTAGCTAATCTTCGCTTAATCGGTAGTCCCTGTTTCGAGTTGCAAATGTTAGCAACAGAACCAGTATCAAATACCCAGGTGCTACTGCGAGCATTAGTAAGGTACACATCAATAACATGTATATCACATATACCTTTGTTCACTTTGCCATCCTTCTTATCCGCCAAATACTTGGGGCAGTTCCGCTTCCAGTGTCCAGTCTGCTTGCAGTAGAAGCACTCAGTTTCAGGCTTAGGTCCAGACTTGGGTTTCTTCACTTGAGCAGCAACTTGTTTGTCATTCCTTTTGAAGTTCCCCTTCTTCTTCCCTTTGCCTCTTTTCTTGAAACCAGTGGTCTTGTTGACCATCAACACTTGATGCTCCTTTTTGATTTCTACCTCCGCGGCTTTCAGCATCGCGAAGAGCTCGGGAATAGTCTTGTTCATCCCTTGCATATTATAGTTCATCACAAAGCTCTTGTAGCTTGGTGGCAGTGATTGGAGAATTCTGTCAATGACGCTATCATCCGGAAGATTAACTCCCAGTTGAATCAAGTGATTATTATACCCAGACATTTTGAGTATATGCTCACTGACAGAACTGTTCTCCTCCATCTTGCAGCTGTAGAACTTATTGGAGACTTCATATCTCTCAATCCGGGAATTTGCTTGAAATATTAACTTCAACTCCTGGAACATCTCATATGCCCCATGACGTTCAAAACGTCGTTGAAGACCCGGTTCTAAGCCGTAAAGCATGGCACACTGAACTATAGAGTAGTCATCAGCTTTGCTCTGCCAGATGTTCTTAACGTCGTCAGTTGCATTAGCAGCAGGCCTGGCACCCAGCGGTGCTTCCAGGACGTAACTCTTCTGTGCAGCAATGAGGATAATCCTCAGGTTACGGACCCAGTCCGTGTAATTGCTACCATCATCTTTCAACTTTGCTTTCTCAAGGAACGCATTAAAATTCAACGGAACAATAGCACGAGCCATCTATCTACAAACAAACATAGACAAGCAAAATACTATCAGGTACTAAGTTCATGATAAATTTAAGTTCAATTAATCATATTACTAAAGAACTCCCACTTAGACAGACATCTCTCTAGTCATCTAAGTGATTACGTGATCCAAATCAACTAAACCATGTCCGATCATCACGTGAGATGGAGTAGTTTCAATGGTGAACATCTCTATGTTGATCATATCTACTATATGATTCACGCTCGACCTTTCGGTCCCCGTGTTCCGAGGCCATATCTGTATATGCTAGGCTCGTCAAGTATAACCTGAGTATTCCGCGTGTGCAACTGTTTTGCACCCGTTGTATTTGAACGTAGAGCCTATCACACCCGATCATCACGTGGTGTCTCAGCACGAAGAACTTTCGCAACGGTGCATACTCAGGGAGAACACTTCTTGATAATTAGTGAGAGATCATCTTAAAATGCTACCGTCAATCAAAGCAAGATAAGATGCATAAAGGATAAACATCACATGCAATCAATATAAGTGATATGATATGGCCATCATCATCTTGTGCTTGTGATCTCCATCTTCGAAGCACCGTCGTGATCACCATCGTCACCGGCGTGACACCTTGATCTCCATCGTAGCATCGTTGTCGTTACGCCATCTATTACTTCTACGACTATCGCTACCGCTTAGTGATAAAGCAATTACAGGGTGTTTGCATTTCATACAATAAAGCGACAACCATATGGCTCCTGCCAGTTGCCGATAACTTCGGTTACAAAACATGATCATCTCATACAATAAAATATAGCATCATGTCTTGGCCATATCACATCACAACATGCCCTGCAAAAACAAGTTAGACGTCCTCTACTTTGTTGTTGCAAATTTTACGTGGCTGCTACTGGCTTAAGCAAGAACCAATCTCACCTACGCATCAAAACCACAACGATAGTTTGTCAAATAGACTCTGTTTTAACCTTCACAAGGACCGGGCGTAGCCACACTCGGTTCAACTAAAGTGAGAGAGACAGACACCCGCCAGCCACCTTTAAGCACGAGTGCTCGTAACGGTGAAACCAGTCTCACGTAAGCGTACGCGTAATGTCGGTCCGGGCCGCTTCATCTCACAATACCGCTGAACCAAAGTATGACATGCTGGTAGGTAGTATGACTTATATCGTCCACAACTTACTTGTGTTCTACTCGTGCATATAACATCAACACATAAAACCTAGGCTCTGATGCCACTGTTAGGGAACGTAGTAATTTCAAAAAAATTCCTACGCACACGCAAGATCATGGTGATGATATAGCAACGAGGGGAGAGTGTTGTCTACGTACCCTCGTAGACCGAAGCGGAAGCGTTGACGCAACGTAGAGGAAGTAGTCGTACGTCCTCCGGTTCAACCGATCCAAGTACCGTTACTCCGGCACCTCCGAGTTCTTGACACGCGTACAGCTCGATGACGCACCCTCGATCTCCGATCCAGCAGAGGCGCCGAGGGGGAGTTCCGTCAGCACGACGGCGTGGTGACGATCTTGATGTTCTCCTGTTGCAGGGCTTCGCCTAAGCACCGCTACAATATGACCGAGGTGTAATATCGTGGAGGGGGCACCGCACACGGCTAAGGAACGATCAATGATCAACTTGTGTGTCCTAGGGTGCCCCCTTACCCCCGTATATAAAGGAGGGAGGGAGGAGGTGGCCGGCCCTAAGGTGGGCGCGCCATGAGGAGGGGGAAACCTACTCCAAGTAGGTTTCCCTCTCTTTTCCTTATCTTATTTGGAGGGGGAAGGAAAGAGTACTAGTATTAGGAAGTAGTACTAGTAGTAGTAATAGGAAGAGGGGGAAGGAGAAAGGAAATGAGGGGCCGGCCCCCCTCCCCAATTCGGATTGGGATTGGGGGCGCGCGCCCCCTTCCCTTGCTCCTTCTCTCTTCATCCTACATGGGCCCAATAAGGCCCATATACCTCCCGGGGGGTTCCGGTAACCTTCCGGGGTACCAAACTTCTCCGGAACCTTTCCGGTGTCCAAATATATCCGTCCAATATATCAATCTTTATGTCTCAACCATTTCGAGACTCCTCGTCATGTCCGTAATCATATCTGGGACTCCGAACAACCTTCGGTCCATCAAAATACATAAACTCATAATATAACTGTCATCGAAACCTTAAGCGTGCGGACCCTACGGTTCGAGAACGATGTAGACATGACTGAGACACATCTCTGGTCAATAACCAATAGCGGGACCTGGATGCCCATATTGGTTCCTACATATTCTACGAAGATCTTTATCGGTCAAACCGCATAACAACATACGTTGTTCCCTTTGTCATCGGTATGTTACTTGTCCGAGATTCGATCGTCGGTATCCAATACCTAGTTCAATCTCGTTATCGACAAGTCTCTTTACTCGTTCTGTAATACTTCATCTTATAACTAACTCATTAGTTACATGCTTGCAAGGCTTAGGTGATGAGCATTGCCGAGAGGGCCCAGAGATACCTCTCCGACAATCGGAGTGACAAAACCTAATCTCGAATTATGCTAACTCAACATGTACCTTCAGAGACACCTGTAGTACTCCTTTATAATCACCCAGTTACGTTGTGACGTTTGGTAGTACCCAAAGTGTTCCTCCGGTAAACGGGAGTTACACAATTCTCATAGTTACAGGAACATGTATAAGTCATGAAGGAAGCAATAGCAGAATACTAAACGATCAAGTGTTAAGCTAACGGGATGGGTCATGTCAATCACCTCATTCTCCTAATGATGTGATCCCATTAATCAAATGACAACACATGTCAATGGTTAGGAAACATAACCATCTTTGATTAATGAGCTAGTCAAGTAGAGGCATACTAGTGACTATATGTTTGTCTATGTATTCACACATGTATCATGTTTCCGGTTAATACAATTCTAGCATGAATAATAAACATTTATCATGATATGAGGAAATAAATAATAACTTTATTATTGCCTCTAGGGCATATTTTCTTCAGAAGGTACATAATTGGCTTACACTCGCCACGTCAAACAAAGTACATAAATAGCATTACATCATCCAATCACTCATGGCCCGACTACGGTGCCAAAATAAAAGACCAACCCAACATGCGACACGGTCCCGATCGCCCCAAATGGGCACCACTACTGATCATCAGGGAACGACACATAGTAACGGCGTGAGTCCTCGTCGAACTCCCATTTGAGCTCAAGTGCGTCATCTGGAACGGAGTCATCAGGCCCTGCATCTGGTTTGGAAGTAAACGTGAGCCACAGGGACTCAGCAATCTTGCACCCTCGTGATCAAGACTATTTAAGCTTATAGGTAAGGCAAGGTAAATATGTGGAACTGCAGCAAGCGACTAGCATATATGGTGGCTAACCTGTTTGCAAAAGAGAGCGAGAAGAGAAGGCAAAGCGCGAACGAATAACTAGAGAACAACCCGCGGCAAGCATTACTCCAACACCATGTTCACTACCCGGACTCCGCCGAGAAGGGACCATCACGGTAACTCACACAGTTGATTCATTTTAATTAAGTTAAGGTTCAAGTTGTCTACAACCGGACATTAACAAATTCCCATCTGCCCATAACCGCGGGCACGGCTTTCGAAAGTTCAAATCCCTATAGGGGAGTCCCAACCTAGCCCATGACAAGCTCTCACGGTCAATGAAGGAATATACCTTCTCCCGAGACATTCCGATCAGACTCGGTATCCTGGTTATACAAGACACTTCGACAAGTTAAAACAAATCCAGCAACACCGCCCGAATGTGCCGACAAATCCTGATAGGAGCTGCACATATCTCGTTCTCAGGGCACACTTAGATTGTCTTAGGTACGGGTAGGCCAACCCAGAGTTGCCCCTGGTGGCCACCGGCAGCTGACAGATGGACCAACACTCAGAGGAGCACTGGCCCCGGGGGGGGGGTTTAAAATAAGATGACCCTTAGGCTCCGGAAACCCAGGGGGAAAAGAGGCTAGGTGGCAAATGGTAAAACCAAGGTTGGGCATTGCTGGAGAAGCTTTATTCAAGGCGAACTATCAAGGGGTTCCCATTATCACCCAACCGCGTAAGGAACGCAAAATCTGGGAACATAACACCGATATGACAGAAACTAGGATGGCAAGAGTGGAACAAAACACTAGGAAAAAGGCCGAGCCTTCCACCCTTTACCAAGTATATATATGCATTAAGGTAACAATAGAATATAATGATATCCCAACTAGTAAAATAATGTTCCAACAAGGAACGGTCTCCAATCTTCACCTGCAACTAGCAACGCTATAAGAGGGGCTGAGCAAAGCGGTAACATAGCCAATCAGCGGTTTGCTAGGACATGGTGGGTTAGGGTTTGACATGGCAATTTGGGAGGCATGATAAGCAAGTGGTAGGCATCAAAGCATAGGCATAGCAAAAGAGCGAGCATCTAGCAAAGCAAAGATAGAAGTGATTTCGAGGGTATGATCATATTGCCTGCAAAGTTGTCAGAGTTGACTGGATCCTCAAAAGCAAACTCAACGGGCTCCTCGTTAGCGAACTCGTCTCCCAGCTGTACCCAAACAAGATAAACAAGCAACAAGGACACAGTCAACCACGTGCAAGGCTCAAACAACATGATGCAAACATGGTATGCTAAGCGGGATGCGATATGTGATGTGTAAGCAAGATTTGACAAAGGATGAATGAACCTGGCCTCAACTTGGAAATCCAAGTGTACCACTGGAAAGGTGGGATGATTTCGCTTGAAAACGATACAAAGAACGCCGGAATCAGAGTCACAATTTAGAAATGGCAAGCAATTCAAATATGACACCGGTCTGCGATATACAACAAGTAGCCATCTAAATGCAACAAGATGAACATGCTACAGTAGAAAATCTGCCCAGATATCTAACAACATCAACATCCTCGGCAAAATCGCTAACAAGTAGACAATATGCCTAGATTCACGAAATAGCAAAAGTAGAGCTCGATTGACTCAAGCTAGGGTGCTCCATAATTGCAAACAAAGACATGGATGGATAGAGCACTACAAGATTAACAAAACATCCTTACTGATCATCCTCAAAAGAGGCATGGATCACTAGGAAACAACATGAACATATGGCATATTGATATAAACAGATCAAGGACTTAGTGGAATTGCTAAGTCCCTGAAATCAGCATTAACGAATGCCCCACTTTGCAAGCTTGTGCTAGTCACCACACAAATCACAAAAATACATGGGTTGCACCTCTGGATAGATGGCAAAGCATATAATAAAACACATGTAGAGCTCAGGGGCATATCATGCACACATTAATCATGACAAAAATGACAAATATCTAATTGGAGCAGCAGATCTGACAATTATCTCAAATAGAACTCTTCCAACAACATTTCGGGCATCCAGATGAACTCAAATGAAAATGATGCAATGAGATGAAATGATGTACTCTCTGAGATGAACATTTTGATATGCTATACGCCCAAAATGGAGCTATGGTTGCAAAGTTACGACGCGTCAAAGTATGCAAAAAATTACTGGAAGAGGAGGGAAAAGTCAACCCGATCTAGGGTTTACTGTAGCAACCCGGACCGGATCTAGATCGGGCGCGCACTGTAGCAGATCGGCGCCGGAGTTCGTGCTCGCCGGAGGAGGACGCCGGAGATGAGGAGGAGCTCGCCGGTGGAGGGGGAGGCCGGCGATGGCCGCGGCGGCCGGCGCGCTCCCCGGGTGGCGGCGCGAAGCAAGGACGGTGGCGGGGCGCGCCTCGGCTCGGCGGAGGAGCGGG